>NW_010318237.1:29217-75777 GCF_000700745.2 Antrostomus carolinensis
ATACCTAGATGTACGCTGTATGACAGCACGTAAGAACTCAAACATTGCAGCAAAACGTGTCTGGAATTTAGGAGCACGTAATTCTTGGTATAAAGCAAAATATCCTTCTTTTAATTGCAAACTGTTAGATGCCAAATGTACCTGGAACATTCCTTAAACCTACTTCACTTCAGCTTAACATTCAGTGCAGATGCACTTGCAGGTAAACCTGTGGCTTAGGAAGCAGCTACTATGCTTTCTGCAGTGACCAAAACTTGCAGTGTTTAATATAATTCCCGTGACAAGCTCAGCCATTAGACCATCTTACTGCAGAACAGTCTTGAAGGCACCCACACACCAAAGGGCTATTTTCTTGACCCAATGTATTACACACCACTTGTGCACAATACCAGTTAGGTGGCAAGGGCTAGTGTCCCCTTCCCTGTCCCACCCATCTGTACCCAGCTCTTTTGTACCCCGCTGCAGGTACTACAGTCTCAATGAGGCTCTTCCACATCCCCAAAGAGGCTGTTTCAGAAACAAGAGACTGCAGTCCTCCCTCAAAACTACCACACCGCAGCACAAAGCACTGCACACTTCCCTGCCAGGTACTAGGAACAAATACCATCACTGTTTCTGCCTGAATTCCCAGGAAAAGCAGAAAGTCAACACCTCAACATCCTCCAGCATGAGGGAGATGCAGCTGAGGCACCGAGTCCTTAGCTCAACACCTTCCCTCTTCTGAAAGCCACTGAGCAACAGCTCTTACCAGGAATATGCTCTCCCCCATATGTGATGTTAACATCGTAGTCTCCTGGAACATAAGGAACATACTCGGCGCTGCAGCTCCCATCCTTGTTATCTTTACAGCTAATTTTAGACTCTGAAGGTCCTTCAACAGTTATCCCAAGGCCACCAATTCCTGCCCCTCTGCAAGAGAGAAACACAAACCATTAGAATTACCTGCTTCTAACAGCAGCTTCATAGCCTTCGCATGCACTGGCTGCATTTATACCCTTCTTGGAAATGCAGTGACCTGACTTCTGACGTCCAACCTTCAGCATGCTCTGGCATGCAAAGCCATTCAGCATAACCTCACTCACACTGTCCTAGGGTTTTATCCTCATCCACAACAAGCTCCTAATCTCTGCAAAGCAGAGTGCTCAGTACACAATGAGGTAGCACACACAGTAATCAGAAAGACACAGCTCGGCCTTTTTATAAATATTTGTACTGGGTTTAGCATCCTGCATCACACAACTCACTACACTCCTCCCTCCCTCAGATATTCCTAAGCAGGCCCAGTTACCTGGTGACAACTGAAAAGGCATTTGGCTGATTTGTGAAAGCTTCTTTGAGTCCAGGTCCTTGTGCTGTCACACGTGACGGATGGCAGCCCTCTGTCACGTTCACTCTGAAGGGACTGTTTGGCACAGGTACGCCATCGTACGTTACACTGACTGTGTGCAGACCTGTTAAGAGGAGGAAAACACATCCTGAATTTGCTAAATATTCTCATCACTTAACATCACTTCTACAAAATGCTACAGACTTAAATGTCAGTATATGGGTAAGAGCTTCCTCCATTTCACAAGACTTCACTAGTGTTTCATAAGCGAGATGCCATCTACGCACTGTTCTTCTGAAGCCAAGTTACCAGAGTCTGTTCTTCAAGTTAAAATAGAGCTACTTCCTGCAGAATTATCTCCTCTACTGGTAAAGATCTTGCTAAGATGCCAACAAGTTACTGGCAGACCTCAGCAGTTCGCCAAATGAAAGTGTCAGAAGAGCTGCTTGCTCTTGGTTTTCCCATTCCAAAAAAAAAAAGAAAAAAAAAGAAAAAGAAAAAAAAAAGAGCAGAGGTTACCCTTTTCAAAAGGCGTGTACTCCACTAAATATGTTCCATCGGCATTGTCCTGGATGAGACAGTCTGTGGGGGAGCCAGACGGGCTCGTGATCTGTGTCCTGATGTGGTCACCTCCAGCCTTTGTTAGAGGTCGAGCATCCACAGTGAACTCAGTTGTAGCTTCTCGGAAGACATCTGCAGGATACATTTTGAAGAGTCACTTGAAGAACTGCATGTATTTCCGATGACAAAACATTTTGTGAACCAGCATAATAAACAACTCACTTGGGAACATAACCGAACACCCCCGTCTGAGGGTCACCCCGGGAACACACCAGGCTATTACAACATCTAATGCTCAAAATACTCTGTTCAGGATAAAGGACCACAAGTCCTATGAACCCTGTTACAAACAACAGTTATTCTCACCTTTCCCTTCCACTCCTGGCCCAAACACTTTAACTCTGCTTGTGTCCACAGCTGGCTCCACTTTGACCCGGGCTGGGAATTTAGGCACTTGCTCTCCTCCATATCTCATCTTGATTGTGTACATACCAGCCGAGAGCGGCACGTACGTTACAACATAGGTCCCATCTTTGTTATCATCGATCTGGATCTCAGCTTTGGAACCAGCATCTGACACCATGTCCACCCGAAGGTCCCCAGGACCAGCTTCTGTGCAGTCAACGTTCAGCAGCCCTGCCTCACCTACTTTACCACGTTCCAGACCTGGGCCTGTGGTAATGACTTTAGAGACATCAAATGGCATTTCTATGTCTGCTTTAAATGGTGAACCAGGAACGTGAACTTCTTCAAAGAGGATGTTTACAAAATACTCTCCAGGCTTTGTAGGCAGGTAGGAGACGGAGCAGGTTCCATCGCCATTGTCCGAGCATTCAATTTTAGCTTCACATGGGCCTTCTACTGTCAAACCCAAACCTCCAGTTCCTGCCCCTTTGGTATCTATCATGAATTGGGCGGGTTTTCCAACGAGGCCCCCTCGAAGACCTGGACCATGAGCTTTTACCTAGAAGAGAATATGCAGTTGAGCTAAACTCATTTTGATCATGTTATTGCCAGCACAGACTGCCTAGACAGACTTGTTTGTATGTGGGATTTGATTAACAAGCTCTTAGAAAATGCACAGAAAGCAATGTCTCCTTTGCCACTCCTCCCAGTGGAGTTTGACTGCCAAGTTGGCATCGCTTCTCCAAAGAGGTTTCCAGGCAAGGATATTCATAATCCCACCACAGCTGGTTTTGCATAGCCATACGATATATAAGGTAGAAATGTTAAAATATTTGATGGCTGTACACACATTTTTCTTGAAATCTATTTCCTTAGAAAGGAGCATCTCAATTAATACAGTCGAGATGCTCATGTGGCCAACTTTATTAAATTAGGAGCAACACTTGTATTTGTCACACTAAGCAGGATGCTTGCAGTATTCTTAATTAGTTCAGTGTCTTCAAATACAGTGTTATAGGAATTACTTTCATGAGTCATGGAGCCTGAAAAAGGCTCAGCACTCCAAGTAAGGATTTCCTGGGTCTGGTTTGGCCAAAACCAAGCCAAGTCTCATACAATAGCCCACAATTCAGTTTTCAGGTACCAGTTGCTGTGACAGCCCCAAACCATTCACTTACTTTGGATGGGTCTGGAGGCAGCGTGGCCTCCACAGTATAGGGGCTCCCTGGGATTGGGTTGCCATCGTAGCTCACATCCACCACATACAGTCCTTCTTCCCTTGGGATGTATTTCACAGTGCTGCACTCCTTACCCAGAACCGGTTCCACCAGACATGGCACAGCCTTCCTCATAGGACTGGAAATATTAACATCCAGTTTACCTTGCCCACCAGCTCCTTTGGTGTCAATTACAAATTCCTGATCTTTCCCTTCTTCCACTCCTGAAAGAGACAAAATTCATTACTATGTATAAGTACCCAACATCAGACAGTGCCCCAAGAAATCCCTCATGCACATACCACTGAGGGAGCAAGCACTGGCAGAGCCCTGCTCAGTCTGCATCCCTCTGCATGCAAAAAAAACCTGCCAAACCAAACAGAAAAATAAACAAGTGCTTTGGTTAATTGAAGCTACAAAGCTACAGCACTAAACAAGCCTGTACGACGTGGCCTGACAGTATCAGAGGCTCATTTCAGGAACGCAACAACATTTCACAGCCCTAAGTTCTTCTGCTTTCAGAAAACAAAGAGACTGTATGAATGACATTCTGCACCATAGCAGTTACGTATATTTGAACAAACAGTCAGCTAGCCTCAAGAAAACTAGATTTCAGCAGCAGGTACCCAGCCTGGAGAAGAGTCCAGCTCTGTTCACCACCACAAGGAACTAAATCTCAGCACATGCTTTGTCCACATTGCTATGTAATCTTTGCCAAAAAAAAAAAAAAATCTAAATTGAAATTCAGTCCTCAAGAGGAACAACTGAGTCAAAGTAGTCAAGCTATAAAGTCAGAGGAGGTTGACTAACTGTAGCAAGTTAAAAAGAAGATTGTTTTGCCCACTTCTGTTCCAGTAGGACACAACTGCTATCCCCCAGATTCAGGAGATGCTTTAGAGGCAGCCTACAGGGTCTTCCAGCCCAGAGGTACTTACTGTTTTCGAGTCCATTGATTTTAACTTTGCTTAGGTCCAGTGGAGCAGCAACGCCCACAGTGAAAGGGCTCTTCGGGATAGGATCACCACCGTAAGTTACCAAAACCTTCATTGGACCCTAGTTGGAGAATTTACAAGTTAGCTCAGTTCCTCACTTCATACAAATGCACCACCATCCGAGCAGTAATAACTACACCTAATCCATTTTAGCTGACCACAGCCAAACTTACTGGTTTATGGACACTCAAGTTCTCATCTTACCGCAGTCCTTCAAAGTATTAAATGGCTTTTATTTAATGCAGGAAGAGACAGAAAGACAGTTCTTTCCAAGACTTAATTAGACTATATTCAAGCTGCCTGGCAAAATCTCCAGCTCAGGCTGGCTCCCACCCTCCCGGCGCTCAGACCCAACAGCTGAATGAATGTCCCAGTGCTCCAGACCAGGTATCCCCTTCCACCGCACGGAGAGGCCAGGCCAAAGCCAAGCCTGCAAAGAGGCCATATTATTATAGCATCTGAAATACCAGCGTTTTAAGCTCTACAAGTCAGGAAGATTAATGCTCTTGTGTATTTTGGCTGGAACACTGCACAGCTATGGCAAGCTCCAGCCCACGATGTGTGCTCCTTTTATTCTCTCCTACCGCAGTCCATATTTTAGCTATATCCACTGTTTGCTTACTTTTCGTTCTTGGCCAGTTCAGCTCCCAAGTGAAATAATCGTCGATGTTTCGCACAAGCTAGTGAATAGCTTCCATGATTATTCTTGGTTGTTTTTAGAAAACACACACACGGGTAGCTGTAGCAACACCGTGAGATAGATAACGCTGAGTAAACAGCATTAAACCAAGGCTCCTCTGCTGCTGACGCAGCCCCTCAGGAATTTAACTACCTAGTCTGTCCTCCCTCCACTCTGAAGAGTCCAGAGTCTCATTTGTAAGCTACAAACCTGAGAAAGACAGGGCCAGGAACGACCTAAGTACTCACAGCCTGCAGGGACAAGACTACTCTAAATACTATGCAGTCTGTTTTCACCTCCTCTTTTTAACCATTGCTTTCCTGCCATTGCTATCTGTGAGCATCTCCTGTAAGTCCACAGGTCCTCCATGACCCAAGGTACTCCTCCAGATGGGAGACCCAAGTGAGAAACATGGTTTGGGCACCCTGGCTTGTTTTACCACTGCCTTTCACATGAAACATAGCAATCTGGTACTGCTCACACACACGCGTACAGAGTTCAGACGACTTTGCTCCCTTCTGCATACCAACCCTGACTGAACAAGCAAAAAGCTTCTCCAAACAGGCACGCCAGCCACATCCTGAGATCATGCAACTGCTTTATCCAAAAACAAACCCTAGCTCTATGGTGCTTCCAAGAGTGCTAATCCAGCATTATCAGATAAATAATTGCTGCAGTCCTTCATATCAGTCCATTTTTATACAGCTACATTCAAGGAAGCTGGTACAGATGACCAAGTAGCTCATGTGTTTGTTCAGCAGAACAAGAGCAGCAAAACACTTTCATCTCAGCACTACAGCATCTACTTCTTCAGAAATATATGAGATTCGTGCATTCTAGTGTTTAATGGCCCTTTACAAACATGCAAGCACAGCATAAGGAAAAATACTTCTAGTTATTAGCAGCTTCCACTTCCAGCTCTTTAATGGTGTTGCTAGGAAGCATCTGTCTGTGAACCAAAACGAGTTAAGACTGTATTGTTTTCCAACCCAAGGGCAAACCTCATAAAGAGACAGATACTTTGACACATTTAATCTGCAGCCCAGCTTCCCTCCTCAGCAGTGACTCGTTCACTTGCCTACTGGGGAGCTGCTGCTCCATCACCCAAACGCTGTGCTTTTAGTCCCTGTGGATTGCACTACAGCTCCTTTCACAGCAGCAGCTTGCTAGAGGCAGCACACCACAGCCTCGACTTTGCAGGACCACAGCAGCCCAGAGCAGCTGGTGCAGCAGCCAGCTCTGTTTTGGACCCCAGGAAGGTTCACCATCCTTCCTCTTCGACTGATAAGGCGTGGAATGACAACACAAGCTGTGTGCTACTGCTTCAGTATCTCACTTGTTCCCAGAAAACAATGACAAGCTATCAATAACTACAGCAGAAGACTGCATTACTGCTTTCCAATCACAACTGTCCTGCAGACTTTAGGGATCCCAGGAAACAGAACACCCTGGCAAGTTTTATCTGCTCGTTCCTCTGTGCACAGGTCCCAGCGAAGGAGATCACAGCACTACAGCAACATAAGCCATTCACTCTTGTATTCCTGCAGGAGTTGGACCTACCTGCTGTATTGGAGTGTACCTAACAGTGTGGGAATAGTCATAGTTGTCAATGATATCCAGATCTGTCACCACCTCTCCTGGCACTGGGCTGCTGAACTGCACATCCAGAGGCGCTTTTCCAGCTCCCTTGGTGAACACAGTGAAATGCGTTGGTTTGCCATTCTCCACGCCTGAAGAAAAAAGTTAATTCTAATTTATGCAGAGCTTGCACACAGAAGCTCTTCCCAAGAAGCATTCAGTACCTACAAAGCCTAGTCAAGCAAAACGCCAAGGGAATGGAGTTGTTTCCAGTTCCCTGGCACCCCACCCCTCTGTATCCAGGAGGGCGTTGCTGCATCCCAGCAATGCTCAGCCAGGCAGTGGCTACCCTGCAACAGCCCCTCATGGTCCAGCACTGGCCACACCATCTCAACCCAGCTCTCACCAGTTTTGTTCAGCCCAGGTCCTTCAGCTTTCACTTTGCTGGCATCGTGTGAGGGGTCCACTTTAACTCTGAATGGGCTGGCAGGAATTTCCTGCAACAGAAAGACAGCTCTAAACATAACCAGATCACTCTTCATTAACCAAAACTAGACAGATAATTTTAAGATACTTCTGCTTTAACTCTAGCATCACCTTCAGTAAAATTGCACCCCACTTAACTGTTCTGCCTTACTGAGTAGTATCATTCAAAGTCTAGGGCAAAGTCAACAGCTGGACAATTTGCAGGAGCCTCTCCCCTTATTATTATTTTCTTTTTTTAAGAAAACTTATTTTTATTGCCATGTTCCTTCAAGAGTCACTTAGGTTTTCTATCCTTTATAAAGCAGCTTTGCCCCATCCCCGAGGTCACGTTCATGCCAGCCCAACACATCACATGCTTGAACTTCGTTGTCTCCAGCCATCCCCTCTTATTTGTGCACCTTCAAGTACTATAGAAATGTTTTCAGAAACAGCAACCAAAGTGCATGTGAGCTGGAATGGAAGGAGCCAGCTGTGAACTGCCACAGCCAGCTCTGCACTGGCACGTGCTTGGTGATCAAAAAGCAAATAAACAGACTAGAAACTGCAAAACAAAGATTACAAACCTCTCCCGCAAAAAGCACTTTAATAGTGTAGCGCCCAGCGGCAGGTGGTGCGTATTTCACTGTGAATGTATCATTAGCATTGTGGATGATGTCGAAATTTATGTCTTCTTCCTCATCGCTGACCACATGAGCATCACACTTAATTCCAACACTGACATCACCTAGGAAAAGCAAACGGGGTTTTTTCTACTGGATGGTACAGACACTGTTAGCCAAACAGCCACCACATTCCCATTTCCAGCAGTTGTTCGAGTCACCACATTAATTGATGTAACATCACATCACAATTCATTGCAATGTTCTGCTTCCCAAGGTTTTTCCATGCAACAAGGAACATCAGCACGAAACAATACAGAATTCCCCCCTTGCATGACCTGTGGTTCTAATACCACAGCAGCAGCCCAGCCTGCCTTTACCTTCTCCTGCATCTGTGCAATCAACAGTGAAGTGGGTAGGCTCGTTTGCTTTCAGGCCAATTCTCTCCACACCAGGTCCAAACACTTTCACTTTCTGAGGATGACTCCCTTGACCTATAAGGACCTACATGGATTCACAAAGGTCAGAATTACAGATATCTGTGTCAAGCTCAAGATCACAGTCAAGTCAGAGCATTGCTTGGACAGAGGCTACAAGAAAACAGTACCAAGGTAAGAGTGAATTGCACTGACTCCCCCAGGCTGCAGTTGGACAGACAGGAGACCTCTGACACGTGAGCTTGTAAAAACAGATTCCTCAAAAAAGGGATCAGAAGGGCACACCTCCTTGAAGTTCACAGAAGGGTTTTATCATCCTAGTTGTAATGACAAGTAAGTGTGAGCACAAATGTCCTACTTGGCTAAAACTAGTAATATCCACCTCTGTACTTACCCTAAACGGGCTATTGGGCACGTTGGCTCCTCCCCAGACAACAGAAATTGTATGTTTGATCGGTTTAACTGGCACATAGGAACAGGCAAACACACCATCAGGTTTGCTCTTTATCTGGATATCAATAAGGTTTCCTTCTCCGTCCTAGAAACCAGTAATACAAACAGAAGGTTAGAAAAGTTTGTAGTTTGAACAGCCCAAGACTGCTCCAAAATGTGGCTTTTTTTTCCCCAGAACTGCAGCTCAAAAATACTGAAGAACCATGCAAATGCATGCTCCAGTGAGTCTTCCTCATCTAACAGTTGCTCATTCCTAACACCATGCTACAACACATATTTTTAACAAGCTCGCCTTAAATTCACAGGCTCAGAGACACTTCGGGTGCTTCCAAATGACAGCTCCAGGAAATTACAGCTTGCTTTGCTGAGGAGATGCCAAGTAAGGCCACAAAGCCATGTATTTTATACACCAGGGAGAAGTCACCTTGTCTTGAATTAGGTTTGTTGCCTGACTACATTACACAGATCAAAGCACAGAGCTCTGAGAGAATTACACATGCCCAGAATTAACTGGTGTGTAAGTGAGTAGAAATACTCAAGGCATTTTTCTGCACAGTATTGAAGTCCTTTTGCTGAAGTTTCACATAGCTGCCTTTGGCTTTTTACCTGTGCATACATCTTCAGAGGTGCTTTCCCAGCGTCCTTGGTCTCAACTGTGAACTCAGCAGGATTGTTCACTATACAGCCAGTCCTCTCCAAGCCTGGGCCATAAGCCTTCACCTAAAAAACCAACCCAAGAATCTTAGCTTGCAGTTCAGAAAGAGAAGTAAAACGAAGCAATTTATTTCTGAAGACCTTCCCCTTCCCACAAAACCCATGAAACACAGGATACAAGTAGAGGCTAGTGTGAAAGCTGAGAATTTGGACTAACTCAGCAAGTTTTCATTATATTAAATCCAAATCACAACGGTATTATTAGAAAAAGCTGAGTAATATCTGGCTGGAGCACAGCAAATTCAGAGCTTTAAGTAGAGGTAGCTTCAGAGTCAAGTCTGTTACCAGAAACCTTCAGAAACATCTCTACTGTAGTTACATCAAAGATGTGTCATGCCATGGGTGAACTCTCGTACACCACCTTATCTGGGTTGAAGTCTCCCGAAGCCGGTCGGATGAAGGCCATGTAAGGGCTGTCTTTTATGTCCTCATCATCACACATAATGTGCACAGCATATTCACCGGGCTCTTTGGGCCAATACTTCACATCACATGAGCCATCATTCTTGTCATCACACTCAATTTTAGCCTGAGAAGGGCCTTCTATTGCAAAGCCTGAAAAAGGAACAAGCAGGTTCCTCATGTTAGGTTTGTGGTGGCTGCTAATTTAACACCACTTCTCCAAATTGCCTTTTATTAGCCATAACCATGCCTGATGTCCTCTATCACTCTTCTTCAGCAATATAGGAGATAATCCATCATTCCCTTCTGGATCTCATCCCACAAACCACAGATTAACACTTCCCATCACACGTTCCTGTCTCTAGGACTTGCCTTTGATACTCTTAAGTTTATGTTTAGACCAAAACATCTCACAGACTTTTTTTTTTTTTTTTTACTACTGCTGGAAAAAGCTATTGTTTCTCATGAGTTCGGTTGCTAGTGCTGCAATATATAAATATTTTTGGCAAACTCAGTAAAGTAACATACCAAGAGAGCCAACTTCTGTACCAATGGACTCTACCACGAAGTCAGCTGATTTTCCCACAACTCCCTCATGCAGTCCTGGACCCCAAGCTCGCACTTTCTGAGGACCTGCTTCATGACCCACTTGAACTTCAAAAGGGCTACAACAGAAAAGCAAAGCATGGGATTAGAAATGAGGACAAACACAGCATCCACATTTTTCCCTAGGCATTTTAATGAGGATTTACACTGAATTTCCCAAATTAATAGATGCTATCATGCGGTGGCACAGTGCCCAGCAGACTGTCTTTTTAGCAGAGAGGTCATCCAACCCATCGCGTGCTTACATCTTGCACCACAAATCCTAAGTGTCAAATACTTGGCTTGCACTGCTTGCTGTAGCCCTGGACACTAAAATAACAGATCCCTTCAAAAACTAACAGCGAAGGCCAAGCTGTGTGATCCACCAAATTCTATTGGTTTTTGTATTCATCATTTTGGGTTTAGCAAGACTGATGTGAATCACCCTTTAAAGCTTTGCCAATATAAGCTGCTACAGCCCTAAAACAGGCTGTAGATAAACTGTCACAGCAACTGCTTGCCACTAACTTTGTCCCCTCACATCTTCTTCAAAGACCAGTGCTTCTTTAAAAGCCCAACTACATAACCCATCGCAAAGCACAAAAAACTCCAAAAAAGGTACTTCTAACTCACCTTTTCGGGATGTTGTGCCCACCCCATGTAATCGTGACAACATACTTCCCTGGGGTAGTTGGATAATATTCAAATGCATATATACCATCCATAAAGCCTTTTTGTTTCACCAGCTCCTCCAAGCCCTCTGTTGAAAGATCAGTTCAGCATTAAATTTCACAGCTTCCATCCTGCCTTCAATTACTCAGACAAGTTCATGTTTTCTAGTATTTATTTTAGCTTGCAAGAATAAATTTCTTCCATCAGAAAAAAAAAGGTCAGGTTATAAGGGAAGTTAGTTCTAGTTGCCCTCTAGGACAAAGACAGCAAACACTTCCAGAAGAAATACAGCAGAAAGTATTTTAAGTTACCAGACTTAATAGGTTCCCTTGTGTTTTATTTTCTTAGTCTGCAGTATGATGCATGTCATATGTTAAAACAAAAAAGCTTAACATTTGTCAGACTTTGCAACCACAAGTATGCAGGGAATGCCTACTTTTCATTTTCTTCAAGATGAAGAATTTAGGGAGAAAAGCTTAATACACTAAAATTTACATCGATACGTCTGTTGCTTCCCCCCCACTCCCCCCAGCTAACTGCGCTAAGCCACACAGTCAGGGCACTGTGTGTGTGGAGGAGGTGAAGGCAATACAATGCACCTTTTAATACCGTCCCAGCCTGGGGGAGGTGACCGGCTCGCAAGTACAACACGAGCACAGCAGCTCCCCGAGAGCAGCAGCACAGCCACGGCTGCTGGCAGCCTCGGGAGCCCGCTGCACGAGCCAGCAGCAGCCAGCATGCCCATCACCCCAGCCTGCCGCGGTCCAGGCGGAGGACCACATCCAGAGCTCAGGGCACAGCAAAGGACCTGGGGACAGATCCTGGCAGAAGGTCTCCATGTCAGCCTACAGGTTTCCTCAGCATTCTCTTCCCCTGCTCATGTGCCCCAGCATCCAGTGCACCCAGGAGTACTGCTCTGAGCCATCCCTAGCTTTATGAGAGCAAGATTTGCACCCTGAAAGAAACCCTGGAGCATAAGTTGCTCCCACAGATCAGATGAAGATGCAATGCAAACCCATGAAGTTTTGAGGCCACAGCAGGCAGATGTGTGGTTTTCCTCACTTTTGCTAACTGATATGCATGAAAATGGAGACACCTAAATCCAGGTGTAATCTTACCCAGCCCTTCAGCTTGAAACCTTCACGTTGGAGAAAGTACCAGAAAACCCTTCTGAAATTTGTCATTTACAGTGACGCAAATCCCATCAGGCCACCGTCTCCTTACTGCTCTTTCTTTATGCAGTCTCCACTTCTGCCCCTTATCCAAAACACATCCACAGCAACTTACTCGGTCCCTTTATAGTGACTCCGAGATCTCCGCTCCCTGCTGCTCTTGTATCAACCTTGAAGTCAGCCGTTTCCCTCATGCGGACGCCCTTGGGCTGCAGACCTCTACCAGTGGCACGACACGCGTTGGGATTGCAGGCTGCAAGGGAATTTCAGACATCAATACCATCTTTGATTCTCCACATACACGTAGCCTAGCCAGCCTGGAACAACCTTTAGTTTAATGTTGACTCAGGGCAGCCACAGCTTAGCTTTCAGCACAGGTTTGAACGCTATAGCATTAAGGCAGACAGACAGGAGTGTGCCCAGCCATTGTCTATGTCCCATGGCTTTTGGGCAGTAGCAGTCGGCACAGCGAGGCAACACTGACCCTCCACAAGGGCCATTCTTTTTAATAAAGCAAATGCTGAAGCCCTGTTGCTTTCCAATTTGATTCCAGTTATCAGTACAAAACTTTTACACAGCTATCATGTACAGATATTCACCATACTAGGGCACAAGCTTCCTGATGCCTTTCACATTGAGAGGCACACTGCAGCATGGGGTGAAGTTCCCCTTTGCAGGTAAGCCCCAGTGAACAGTATTATTGTGCTGTTCTTTCAGAATCACAACTGGAGTAACCGCTTTTAGTAAAACAGAGTTCTGCACGTGTTTTGTTAAGAGATGTCACATCAAAGCCCCCTGCTTGTCAGAGTTCACATTCCAGAAGCAAAGCCATCAAGTCCTCTGCAGACCAAAGCAGCCATGGGTAGGGGCAGTAGGTGACATATGGCTGAGCTTAAGCTTACGCTTGAGCCCTTTACTCCAAGTACTCCTCCAGGCCTGCAGAGTGGCTACATAAATAAGTAACATCCACTTATGAACAATTTTTGTTACACAATCCCAGCTATCATGTCGTCTTCAACTCCAGAGACCTGAAGGGTTTGAAGAGACTTACAAATAATCACAGCTTCCCAGCAGTGTGACCCCAACATGCATTTCCCCAAAATATGCCGTGCTTACAGCAGGAGCACAAGTCTGCCAAGCAGCTCATTGGGTTTTCACTTTTTTCAATAGCTAACAAGTTCTACCCTCACCCCTGCAGCAGCCAACATCACTCTGTGTCCTGCACCAGACAGTGTCAGTGAAGATCACATGCCATCTACTAGCTCTGAAAACTTGGTGGGAGCATACGGGAGCGTGCCCAACGTGGAGTGGGAATGGCCCGCAGAGCCCTTACACAACTGAGTCAGGCAGCTTGTGGTTAAGCCAGTTTCACTGACTAGGTCACACAACACTTCAGTTCACTTGCAACTTTCTTCCCCAACCCCAACAAAACCAAAAACTCTTTTGGCCAGAACAAGCTGCAGGCTAGAAGCTTACAAAAAGCAAACATGACAGAGCATCCTGCACACCTCTTACCAACTATGAAGCCATTAGCAGTGAAGTCCAAAATTCCACAAATGGAGGGTAGCTCAGGAGAGATGAGCAGAGATCTAAAAGCATAGGAGCACGTAAGGATGGAACAGAAAGCAAGTTAGGTGTCAGTTAAGGAGGAAAACAGTAAATCTAGTCATTTGAGGAACAAAGGTGGAAAACAGCAAGGCACTGCATAGCTGCATAAAACACTTCAAAAAAATACAAAGGGCAGTTTAACGTTTGGAAGTCTAGGCAGAAAGGAACTCTAGCAACAAAAGCCATATTACTGTTAGAGAGCACTGTTTTACCCTGTCAATACCCAGGTGACTCAATGAATCAGGTTCAAGATATTGAAAGGTACAGAGAATGTCCAAGGCAAGATTCAAGCATATTCTGTGATCATATCCAAGGAGAAAAGTAGTCATCTACATTTAGGTGCATTTTTAAGAAGCATACCCTCTCCGATGAGAACAGTGCAAGGAGTTTTGGGAATTGCCTCCCCAGCAAAAGTCACTTTGACAATGTGAGGACCAGCTTGAACAGGTTTGTAGGTACAACGGTAGACTTGGTTGCCTTTGTCTTCTACTGCAACTTCAGCAAGGCTTCTCCCCTGAGGATCCTCCACTTCCACAATCACGTCACCCACACCGGCACCTGCAAAGGAAACAAGCCCAGCTGAGCCTTGGCCTCCCCACAGCAACATGTCTTGTGTTTAGGATCATAGCCAGCCATCTGGGCTCAGCCAGTCTCTGCTACCATTTCTAGACACAGCCTAAATGTTCAGCTTCTGCTGACATCAACCAGACATTCTAGTGAGGAGGGGATAAGACAGGATGGTGGCATCTTCCCAAAGCCATCAAACTGACAGGGCTCTGCTGTTCCATCCGCGGGGTTTCTCAACAGCATTACAGCACTGAATACACACACAGCCTGGTTACCCTATCGCTACTACCCTGTAGCATCTCTACCACAGACTAGCCTGTGACTTTACCAGTCAGTTAAATCTCTCAAGCTTTGAAACAGTTTAGAGCTTGGACAATGCACTTGCTGGTCTGGACAAGGATGCTTCTCTGCCCGACTATGCAAACTCACTTTTCTTCAGACACCTGCTCCCCCCATATTTTATTCAACTCATCACACAACAAAATCAGTTTTCCAGACACTTTCAGAGGCCAGACATGTCTTTACATGATTCAGACCACTCCCTCTCCCAATTAAAGGTTAAACGTAACGCTTCCCCTCGCTATAACCACATTTAATTTTATTTCTAAGCACCTTTAGGCAGAAAGCAATTTAAAATATGCTACTCAGCATATTTTGGTGTTTAAATACTTGAAGTAACTACCCTAAGTAGTTTCACATTGTTCTAAATGAATTAGCATTTGTAGTATCTTATTGACTCATTCCTCTAGGCTACAGCATTGGCCTAATAGCAGGCAACAAGTCACCTGATGGAGATGTCCTAATGAAGATAGCAGCCCTCTAATAATTACAATAGAGGTTGAAACCAGTTTGAAGTATAAACTCAAAGTAGCACTGCAGTAGATTCTTTCTGTAAAGCTAAATACAGAACAAAGTAAGCATTTACAGTTTACTCACAGCTCATCCTTCAGAGGTGGGCATTTCACATTCCTGTTTAAAATGAGTTGGGGGAAGAAACCAGCCAGGAATTTGCCTGCTGCCATTCAGCAAGTTCACAGCAAATTTCTGGGTAATGCTTAGCACCTTCCTGCCCCAGCTCAACTCCATACTTCAAACATTTCACACACAGCTGAAGCCTCCAGAGCAGCCTGACTATTATTTCACTTCTGAATTTGATGGGGCTGCAAATCCTCATCCACTTCTCAGTTTTTTTATTTCTCCATGGCTTAGGTTCTCCTCATGTTTGAGGAAGCTGCAGGATTTTGGCACTCATTCATCCTGCTTACCTGCTGTGTAGAGGTCAAAGTAGGTAGGCTTGTTGGCAATGTTCCCTGTCGCCTCCAGTCCTGGTCCCTTTGCTGTTACTTTGCTTGCATCTCCCTGGGCTTTGTCAACGTTGACTTCAAACGGGCTCTTTGAGATGTGTTGCCCAGCAAACAGGACCGAAACCTAGAAAGAGACAGCATCAGCTCCAACCCACCAGGCAGAGTTCAGTGTCACTGCCACACAGCCAAGCACAGGGTCAAGCGTCTGTGTTCCTAGCACAGAGGATCTATGCCTCAGAGGGAAGAGAGACCATCCATCCTACAAGCTTCATCCTGTCCATGCAGCATAACTGCTGGCCACCTCCTTAAAGTGCTACTGATCACAGGGTCAGCCACGCTAGCAGGGATGCTCGAATCTGGATGTGCCAGTAAGAGGCAGATCACCACCCAGCAATGAAGTGGCAGCAGAAATTGTATTTGTCTTTTCAGGCTGGCTGTGAGGACCAGTCACTCAGGCAGGTGCCAAGCAATGGGATTACCCATCACAAATTTGCTTTTGCAGGCATCTGGGGACAGAGCTGGGTGGAGAACCTCTGCAAAACCCCTATGGTGGACAATATCATCAGCAAAGAAACGCCTTATAGAAACAACCTGGTACTTTCCTCTGAATCTCTCTGACAACCCACAAAACTGGTTTCGTGATCTGCAAGAAGCGGCACCATGTGAGAGGAGATCCAGCTTGTAGCACTTGTACTCAAACACCCACGCACATTCTCCCAACACAGACCTCCTTCCCCCTTCAGAAGTGGGCAGCCCAATAGCCCAGATAGAGAATTAAGGCCACATCAGGTTATCTTTTCTTCAGGATGCCCAGAGTGGCTATTAGACCGCCAGTAAACAGGCAGCCCTCAGGGCCTCAACATTAACAACCAGCAGAGCAGCACGTTTGCAAGAGAATATGAGTTATTGACACACAGCCTACCTTGTGAGGTCCAGTAACCCTTGGCACATACTGAACTGAATAGGTCTTGTTTTTGTCACTGGATGGTGTTATCTTTGCCTAGGAGAGAAAACACATCCGTTGAGCTGTAAAAAAAAAAGGCTTTCTGGGTTGCACTTGGTACCGCGAACTATCTCCAGAGTCAGCAATGTCAGAGACGTGTGTTGTGGGAGCAGGGATCCTTGCTATCTCCTCTTTTCATACAGAAGAAACTCCATTGGTTTTGTCTACATGAGACAAAGCTAGCTACCTTCTCCCCAGCCCTTTCCCCTGCTCTTAATTGCTCTACTAAGGCAAGCCAAAACTGAGGAGACGTTAAGTCCAACATACAGCTGTATTTTTCTGGAATGTTGTAACATGATCAAGTGGAGTACTTGGATGAGAAGTTTCTATAAACATTAAAACCAGCATTTTAACTCAAAATGATTCATGGCATCTAAATAGCTGCTTTAGCCATTCCTGCAGAATGAGTAAGGGCAGACAGTGATTTAGTGATGTGTGTTATCTAAAAGCGTGTCAGAATGTACTTGGCCAGTCAAGCTAAAGCACTGCAACTACTGGACACTGGAGTTGTGTTGCTTAGTTGCAGATAGTGACATTTTTTTCAAGTTCATCCAGTATGGCAATTATGAGGAAAAGCTCAAGGCTTGCACTTTTGATAGATGGTATTTTGCAACTTCTTTTTAGATTACTTATCTGTTAAATTTTAGATTACTTATCTGTTTCACAAGTGAGAACTTGTGAAAGATGAAGGTTACTGCAAAAGCTTCAGCGTTCAGACCAGCTTTCTTTTTCCACACAAAATATTTAACATACACACCTCTTCTCTGTTTCCTTCTGGATCCTCTATGAAGACCATCAGGTCTCCCTGCCCAGCACTGATGGTATCCACCGTGAAGATGGCAGGCTGCTTCACCATGTTCCCGTGAGGCTCGATCCCTGTGAGACAGATGCAGAGCAGCACATTAGCTGTTGCTACAAAACCCAAAAGGTTTGAAGGCTATCCACAATCTGTCCAACCCATCCTGCCACACAAGCCTTCAGCACCAGCTTCCTCAGTCTTGCTGCAATACACCTCTTCACCAGCTGCCCAGCGCACAGTGCTCACAATAACCCCTACTCTTACCACACAAGCATTTTTAAAAATTGGTTGAATCATTGGCACTCGACTCATCTCAGCATCTTTGGTCAAGTCAGGAACCTGGCTGGCATCTGGTTTCAGGTGAAAGCAAGTCACCCCCGTTTGCCTGAGCAATGTACTGAGGGTCACCCCCACAGCTGGCTAGTGCCCAGTCAATGCCAACAGCGAGCAGGGTCCTCTAGTTGCTCTTTAGGAGCTGCTCTGCTTGACACAGCTAAATGCTGCAATAGTACAGCACCGCAGGAAGGGCAACCAGGGAGGTAGGAGAGAAATTTTAGGAAGCCTTTCGGTAAAGGCATAACCCTAGAGCCAAGGGTGAAAGACTTATTTAAGCAAGACAGTTCTTATCTATACTGTCCCATTTTACTCCATTTTCAGAACTCAGCTGTACAGACACTGCTCAGATTTATTATTCTTTGAAAGCTGCTTAAACTACTTTGCCAGAGCCAACACCGTACAAATGGCAGGAACCTCTTTAAACCACGAAAAT
Organism: Antrostomus carolinensis; assembly: GCF_000700745.2. Lineage (NCBI taxonomy): Eukaryota > Metazoa > Chordata > Aves > Caprimulgiformes > Caprimulgidae > Antrostomus > Antrostomus carolinensis. The sequence continues at coordinate 47,547 of NW_010318237.1, forward strand.
CCTGCAATTCAGTGCCACTTCCACTTAATTTTTAATCAGTTTCCTTATTGCTCAGTGCGGGGCCTGTTACAGCATGCATTTACCAGCAGGGTTTCATCATCTCCCTACATGTAGCCCCAGGTCATGACACCTGCCATGGTGGTGTCAGACTGAGTGGGTGGAAGAACTTCCCAAAGTTGCTGGTTCCAGACTAGTCCAAACATATATACCCTTCCGTCCAAGGGAATTACTCCTCGTCTTATTCATAAAACTGTGGGCACTACTGCTCCATAGCACAATTAGTGGAAAGTGCAATGTCTGATAGATTGTAAAGGAAATGGTTGTGAACAACAGAATTCCTGAACTTGTTTATCTTCAGAAAACAATAACTTGAGAGCAATGCAAGGAAGATCATGTTTTTACTAGGAAATCTGAGCATTCTGATAAGGTGTTAACAATTGACATATTCATTCTTTCAAACTAAGCCCTAGATTATCACCTAGTTTAAACAGTTATAAATTCACTCTATGTATCTTCAGTCCACCACACAAGCATTAGGATATGGTATTTGAGTTAAGTATCACTCCTGCAAGCACGAGAAGGATTGGTTATCCTCAGGAGACAGCTTCAGCCAGGACACGAGTTAAGTATCTCTCCTGCAAGCACAACGAGAAGGATTAGTTATCCTCAGGAGACAGCTTCAGCCAGGACAGCATTAGTCACAGAACTTTCTTAGCCTATATTTCATCTTCTAGATTTTACTCTCTTATCAGCAATCTGCTTTGGCTGGTTAAATGAGAACTCATAGTGCATCACTGATGATCCACACAATTCTGTACAGCACCTCTGCAGGCTCATTTCACATCAGGTCTACACACAGCTGCCCTTGGAGCAAACCATCGCTGTGTCCAGGTTGGTGTACTACAACTGAGACTCATGTCAGGAGGTTATGAGCAACTTACAGGAAAAAACAGTAATAAAAAAAGCTGAGACTAACCAAAGATGAGACTAACCTACTTGATAGTCACCTTCTTCTGGAAGCATGAAGACTTGTTACTCATTTGTCCAGAAGACCCTGCCCAGTTTGGTAGGGAGTCCCTTAGTGCTGGAGTCACCTTTCAGTCCGGACATATGTTAGCAGTCAGAACTGTCAATGATATTTAGTGACTCTGTTTTGGCAATTAACTTTGGGAAAACATCAATCTTTCAAGAAGAGACACTCACCCTTTATAATTTCCATTACAATGGCTCCAGAGCACTATATGCATGAAAGCAGACACCAAAATAATTCCAGTTTTTGAAAGAATAAGAACATGACTAAAGCCAGACTTGACAGATTGAGATAGGTCGATCGGTCACTTACACAGTAAGTGGAATATAGTTAGTCTATATGTTTGGGGTCTGACAAATGTGTCTATGCATTATGGTTTGCTGTGGAAGGCACCAACGAGGGACAAACTGAAAGCAGGGTAAGTGCTAAACCCACTCCTGACTAGAGTGACTGCTCTTCAGTGTGTAGATAGTGTCCATATCCATTCATTCCACTAGTTAAGTTTAAATGGAAAATCAACTTTAAAAACAAACAAACAAACCAAGAAAAACAGAAAAAAATAAGAAAAGTCTTGTTTCTTCCCATTTCACTCTTGTACACTCACTTCTGAAGCCCATTAATTCTAAAAATCCTGAAGGACCAACAGCAGCCCCCAAATAAAAAAAAAAAAGATGGAATGGAGAACAAAGTATAATGCTTAAACCTTACTACATACCAAGCATATTAAAGGTAAAAATTTGTTATTCATTTAGTTGTGATTGTATTCCAATCTAGAGTAGAACCACATCTGAAGTTACAGGAAATTATCTATTTAAAAGCTACGTTAAAAATAAGAATACCTATGTAGATCTACAGTTGCATAAACATCTATGGCCAAGTCCTTCCAATTAGCAAATACAACCTTTACAACAAAGGCTCAGCACTGTTGAATGTTTGAAGGGTTACCAACCCACCCTTGTGCACCTGCAAAGTATTCACACCTACCGATCAATTCACAGGACTTGTTTAGAATTAGCCTACCCTAACACACACCTGTCATCAAGCCTGGGAAACTGGAGACTCTGCCTCTACACAGAGCCTGCTCAGAGACACACTGATGTAAAGAAGTTTTTCCTCTTTAAAGGCATGGTTTATCATGAGAAGCATTCACTACTAGCTCACTGACCGTCAGCAGTACTACTGCTATCTTAAATTTCACACCAAGGTTGGTTTAGCCCATATCATGCTACTTCTTCCAGCTGTGGGTTGCAAAGCTGGCAGCTTGTAGAACAGGTTCAGAGTCCTTGGGGAATTTACATGTTAGAACTAGGAGTGTCTTTTGGACTATATCCACATATTTCTGAAACTAGGCACCACACCAAGAGTATACAAGTGAAACTTTGAAGTCAGTTACAGTAGGTCTGGAGTTCAACATAAGCAAAAAACCCCACCCAGCTTTCTGAAGAGTTAAACGCTCTGTGCAGCTTAAGCTCACCAAGTTCTTACCTCTGCCGTAAGCCCTTGCTTTCTTTGGATTCAGTTTGGGTTTTAGAGGAGCTCCTGGTTTCAGCTTGGCTTTGGGGAACTGGGACAGATAAGTCATTACAGAGTGCTCATCCACATCAGGGTGGATAATTTCTTCAGGGGTAATAACCTGAAAGACAGCACAATTAAGTATATTGTACCAGTGCTTGGTTACCGCATGTCAACACAGAAACAGAGCTATGACACAGTCTTACATTTCAAAACTCCCACATGCTAATGCAATTTCTTGCATTTGTTTTCCCTTTGATACACACAACATCATTTATTATCTCATGGCAAGAAAATCAAGAAGCTCATTACGGTCCCAATGTGGTTTGGGGGCTTTTTGTGCCTCGATTATTAGGGGTTCTCAGGAGAACGTGACAAACGAAACGGTAGAAAGGCAAGACAACAATAGCTAATGTTCCCCTCGAAAAGCAACATGGGGATAACTGAAACTGAAAGAATTAGTAATTCATAACCCTGTGAGCTACAGCTCTGAACTGCAGCGCTTGCAAAGTGAAGCTTGTGACCAGTCTCTTCTGCTCCCATGATACAAGCTGCTCCAAGAGCCTCAGAGACTTCAGCAATGCCATCGAACTTCATCAGCATGAAAACAATCTACTTTGCAAATACATTGTTCTCTCTCTGAAAGTGATCTTTGCAGGTGATTTCCTAAGCCAGTGAGTGTTTCTTCTATGGAATGCAATGCAGCAAAACACACTCCATGGACTAACAGAGCAAGCACCACTACACACGCACTTCTTCCCCTACCCTACATGCTGCAACACCAGCTGTCTTCAGCAGAGACACCTACACAAAATCTTACAAGCAGAGCTCTGAAATGTGATCGTGTGCTTCATTACAATTTGCCCTTTCTCGGGCAATTTCACACCAGTAAACTCCAACTTTTGGAAGCGTCCAAGCAACTTCACCTGTTTTCCTCAATCTAAATTCAAGCTGGTTGCAAGTGGAAAGCTAACGGCCGTGCTTCCCACAGGCAGCCCACGCAGCCTCACCTGCGGCACACCCAGCCAGTCGTCCGCCTGCTGCATGGCCTCCCGAGCATTGTCAACTGGTTTCTTCGGGTCCCAGGTCTCCCAGTCAGGGCACAGACCTGCAAGCACATTTCAGTTGTTAGGTGTTATCAGCAAAGGAGCTTCCCTAGCTGAAGAAACCAAGTACAGGCTCCACAGCCACTTGTATTACACTGCCATACAGAAAGACATCGAGAGCTTTGCAGAAGTAACCAAAACAAGATGAGCATGTTCTGCTCACTGAAACATTTACAAGACAACAACCAGCATCTCCATGGGCCCTAATGGTACAGGCAGTAACAGCCAGTTCAAAAAGACTCCCACCCACCTTGCCTATCAACTGAAGATGTAAAGCTTTTCAGTCAGCCACACAACTACACTGCTTTAAATTTAAGCTGTGCAAGACACCACTCAGCATGAATACATTGAGCCACTCTTTATCTTTCACTGGCTCTCCTGTAGCAAATTTGGAAAAGAAAATTTCAGCTGCTTGCCATAGCAACCCATATTGCATTAGATGAACACCAGCAATCACATTAGCATGGCTGGTTTACAAGAAGGTGAGGGAACTGTGTCTTTTTCATGCTTCATCACATTACTCGCCTTAAGTAGCACAGCCTCAGCTTGCTAAACACTGAAGTTTCAGGTAGTGTGCGGCTTCTGGCTGCTCTGTGCTCCCTCTGCAATCCTATTTCAGGGGAACACATGAAGCCTCCTGCTGCGCCCTGAAGTTGAAAGGTTGTTGGCACTTGCTGTGGGAACAAGTCTTTCTTGCATTTAGGAGCCAGCATTTGCGCCTTTGTCCCTTGCACCCAATACAAAGCTTAGACGTGGCGCCTCCAATAATGCAATCACACATTCTGCTTTAGGCCAGTATTTCTCTTGGCCAAGTCGTTCACAACTTGCTGCTTCCCACAGATGGCCTCTTTGGACTTGGGTTTTCTTGAAAGCTTCATTCCTGTCTCCATCTCAGCAGTAAAAACCTCCTCCCAAAGAAACAGCAGACCAGCCACAAGGACAGCAGGCAAGGAAAACACTGACCTTCACAGCAAAGGACTTACCTGGAGCACAGCTGTCAACAAGAGCTCCCAGTGCTTTGCCATCCTGCCAGTTTTGATTGAAGTTTGTGATTGGCAAGTAAGGAATTTTGTTCTGGATCCAACCCAGCAGCCTCTGCTTAGGGGTCTGCTTTTTTGCATCATCATCACCTTCATCCTCCCACACTGGCATGGAAATGGAGTAGTGGAGGATAAGGGTCCATATCAGGCCAAGGATCAACTTCAAGTTCCCATCAACTATGGCTTTACTATCTGGAAGACAAAAGACATACAACTGATTATTTCCCACCCTAAAGGAAAGAGGCATGTTTTTTAAAATACCGTGCCTGCTCTCATCAAGGAGAAGTGACCCAGGCACTGCTCGGGCAGAGACATCATTATTCATGCCCTGCATTAGATGGGAGGAAGGAGAAGAGTCCAAGGACTCAGCACTCTCCAGCTGTCTTGAGAGCTCAGTGCTCTCCAAGGGTGGTGTGACTTGCCCTTGACACTTTACAACATTAAGCTTAGGAGAATTGGCAGTTTAAGATCTCTGGTATTTTGCATTTGGATGATAAGTGCCATCTGGTATTTTAAATGGTGTTTGTATCCTATGAAAGAGGCCAAACAACATGTGATGGAGTTCACAGGAACAGCATCCCAACAGGGGTGAAATACCCCAGGGCATGCCTAAAAGCACCATTTAGGAAGCTGCATTTATAACACAGGAACGTGCCTTCTCACACACATCAACAGCCTGCCTTAAAAGTGGTAGCTATATGATGTAGTCCAGCACAGCCAGAGTTTGGAATTAGAACAAAGTCTGGATATAACACGACCCGGTACAAGTGGCAAAGCGGGCAGTGGAGGTCCATTGGGCATCCTTTGCACCATCACACTCCTGCCTGCACAACAAGTCATCTCTTCAGGCTACAAATTCAGAGTTAGAAGAAAATGAAGAACAAGCTCTGGTTCTTCCATGCCACGCTTTAGCCTAGCAAAAGTTTATCACTGTAGTGGCCATGCCACAGCTCTACTTTAAGACACACCATGCAAGTTTAAGGCTGCTGGGTACGAAGATCAGATTATCGTGTTGTAAGAAGCTGTCTGAGGGGCAGGCTATTCTTCTGCATCAGCTTGGCCTTAAGAAGTGACCTCTACAGTTTTGTGAATTCTCTTGCAATTTACTTTGGTTTTGGTGAGTCACAGATCGGATGAACTCTCTTTGAGCTTGTAGTTGCTACTCAGGTTGTATTACACTTGTAACAGCTCCAGTTTGTCCGAGCTCACCCAAACCAGGGCTCTTCTGCAATATTTGGGATGCTCTCAGCCTGATCCTTTCATTCACAGCAGCGTGTTACAGCAGAGCATTTTTCTGTTCTTTCCTCCATTTTAGTGAAAACTGTTACAGAAACCCCTTTTTAGTCAACAGAAGTTACAAGTGGCCTGGGAGCTTTTGTCTGTTCTCCAGCTTCTGAAGCAGATGCTGGAGTAAAGACAACTACAGCTGTATAAACTCACTGTCATACCACCAGAATAACAGTACAGGGATCTTACCAAGTCCTAGCTAGCAAAGGGAAAGCATTCAGTACTTCGATTGCCTTCTCCAGTTCAAATTCAGAGTGCTAACAGGTAGAGTCCTCCACCATGCCCAACATCCACTGGGCATGCCTTACTTGCTTCTCTTCTACTACAAAGACAGCAGCAGCAACTCAATACCATCTTATGAAGACAAAAAGATCTCCTGACTTCCGAAACAAGTGCTTACACAGAATAGTGACCACGAACAGTAAGCAGAAGGGCGTTCCCTTTAACCCAATGCTCAGGCAAAGTGGTTAATATTTACATGGTTTCACAATAGGGCGGTATGTCCCGAACAGATAATACTGTAACTTCAGACCTTGGATGAGGTTTGGCCTTTCTGGATAGTTAATGTCTGGTTTCTACTCAGATTTTATTTGTATTGGATTTTTTTTAACATCAGTTTTGACTAATCTTACAGGATTATGATAAGTGTCTGCCACTTGACTGCTCAATGCTGATTTCACATCCAGTCTGCGATATACAACAGATAGCTATGAGGTGATTTAAGCCCCACTGCATTTTAATTACAGGTTCCAAGGTAAAAGTCTGCATCACGCAAGTAGTGTGTCTCCTAGTGACAACTAAACAGTCCCTGCTGTTACCCATCTCCTCCCTCTGCCCATCTGAGCTGCAAACTGGTCAGTGGAGGGAAGATGCCCCCTTACAGCCTATTAGGGAAAGCTTTCTTGAAAGAAATTGTATCAGAGCAAAAGGAAGAGCTGCATTTTACATAAGAGAGACCCAAAGCCCTGCTGGCAGGGTCACCACAGTGCCTGAGTTCCACAAGCTGCAAAAAAACAGACCGTTGGTGCGAGTCCCCACTGCCCGCCTGCTCCCCATGCCTGCAGCACCTCCATCCCGCGCCCCCATGGCAGGACCACCCACTCACACCACTGGCCATCACATCCCTGCGCTAGAAATGCCTTCAAGCTTCAGTTTCAGATTTATACCAACATCAGCATTTTCACTAGAGCAGACGCAGCGATGATTTACTACGCTACAAGTAAACTTGTTTCAGAAAGCCATGGAGCATTCGTAGGGAGGAAAGCCAGCAGGACAGGTTCACCTCAAGCACACTGCTACGTGCATGTTACTCAAGATAAAGAATGACCCGCTTCATATTTATGGCACGTAAATAATGTCTATACATGGATGTGCAGCAGTTACTGCAGGAACTGGCCATGTGCTCAGAGCTTCCTCCAGCACCCCATCGCCATCTCCGAGGGCATTGCTGGGCAGCGGTCCTTGACCTGGGGAAAAAAAAGAGCCCATGCATGGGCCAGCTTCACATTAAGAGCAAGAATATTGCATCTCATCAGCCCCAACCAGAGAGCTTGGGTGTGGGGCCGCTGCCCTGATGACAGGAAAAGGTCACCGCAGGAATGGGACAGCTCTTCCTCCCCGGGGCTGGTGCCATCGCCATGACTGCACTTCGTTAGCAAAGTTAGCAAGCTCTTACAGCCTCCCAGCTTCCTGACAGGCATAGGAATCTCATGATGTAATTTTTTCCAAGCCTGCTTGTAGGAGGGCTTGTCTGCTTTCATTTGGGGTGGGGAGAAGGGAGAGAGAAGAACTCCTGGGCAGGACAGGAGACCTTATCAGCACCCAGGAGAGCCACTTGCACACCCTTCCCACAGGCACCCTGCTCCCAGCTACAGGGGATCCCAGCAGCAGCTCAGCCCTGGCTCACAATCTCTATCACGATATAAACAGACCCTCCATGTTCAAGAAGAGACCAGAGTCCAACCCAAAGCAGGCTTGGCTTCCAGGTGCTGGTATAAAGCTTGGCTCCACCTGAGCATTCAGCCTCTCCAGAAAAGCCTCCACTTTAGTGCTGCCTTTTCAATTAACCTACTAAAAATATTCAGTGCATTCTCCTCAAGCTCTCTCGGGCATTAAGATGCAAGTGGCACCCAGGAAGACATCCATCCGTCAACAGGTCCTGCAAAAGGAGCACAGAGCTGGCCCAGAGAACCCCAAATCTCTTTGTACAATCAAATTTCCAGGCATTCCTCACCAGCTCTGAGTGCCTCTGCCAGTGTAATACTGACGTTTTGGAACAGTGGGGGGGGGGAGGATTGTTTCCCCAAAGACACTTAAGTACCAACTACTGCAGGCACTTCTGTGCACCCCAGCTGGCTTTCCACTGGATTCCCCCCATTCCCTGGTCTGCTTCAAGACACCTTTTCTAGCTATCCCAGGCTGGAAAATGGATTACATGAACAGCAGACACTGTTTTCCTACTACAGAAGTTACTTTTAGGCATGCTTATTATTCACACAACCTATACTTTGCAGCTTTACAGAGCCTTTCAAGCCACGTTTCTCAACTGCTCCTCTGGACTTCACAGTAAATTTACAACACAGACACACACACACTTGCTGTGTTCAGTATTTCAGAACCACAGCGCGACAGCCCGGCCCCTCGAGGATGCACCTCCACCATCAGCAGCATTTGGCTTTTGGCTTCAATGAGTTAGATGGGAACAAATTGTCTGCTGTCAGCTGAAATGGAGAGTGTGTGTTTGCTCCATGGCACCAGGCAAGTTTCCGCAGATTAAGGAGCCCTCTCCACACAGGCAACAGACTCCACTCCCCGCTCGGAGGAAGCGAGCTGTCGCATCTCATCCGCCAAGATAATTTAGTGGGGCTGAACAAATTCTTTACAGCACCATTGTAGACAGCTTTAATGTAACCTTTTTTGGAGAGATTGTGGTCATCTGCATAACTTGTTTTATTCACATTATGATGCTTAAGGTAACATCTGTAGCTGCACTTACATGTATGTCAGAGTGCACTCACTCACTGGTTCACTGCACCCAGTGGGAGATGGGTGCTTTGGAGATCAAAGTTCCTGCAGAGTTTTGGGGGTTTTGTTTGTTTTGGGTTTTTTTTCCCCTCATTAGAACTTGCTTTTGGACTGTTACATGCAAGTCCTGCTGACACTCAGCTGCAGATTCCAAATTTGTGAATACTGTTAGATGACCATTTTTAGACAGTCTGCAAGTTATCATGGATAGACACTTGGTCCAGAACCAGCAAGAAGCAGAAACACTCAAGTTTGGATTTAACAGGAACCTTCATTCCCATTTACACTGTTCAACGTGCGTTTTAACTTCAGTTACTTCATCTCTAACTTGCTTTCCTCCTCTAAAAGTACCTAACAGCAAACAGACATTGACAAAATAGCAACCACCATCAAGCACAACACAGCTCTGGTTCAGCTGCACGCAGGCAGAAGTCAGCCGAAGGGCCAGGCTGCAGCCAGCCCACTGCCTGGCATCAGGATGCAGCTCAACACAACCTACACGCTGACTGCTGGGGAAAACCTGCCAGCGAGACTTAAGCTGTTCTGCAGAATCAACACTGGCATTGAACAAGCAAGCACTCACTCTTCTATTTAAAAAAAAATAATAAAAAGCACCTATATATAGCCCACAACATTAAGTTTTATGTAGGAGTATCCTGCTTCTTAGTCAGCTATTAGAATTTAAGTGGCTGCGTGGTAGGGTGAAGAGGAAAACAGACTGAACCAGAGCTCATTTGCTTCCCCCATCACACCTCTGAGTCTAGATTGTAATTCTTACTCTTTTATTATCCTATTAACAAAGTGGCAACCAGCCCAAAAATGGATTATGGGAATTCCATAGGCCAGCAGTACACACCACGCAACTCAGTCTTGAAAATGAACCAAGTTTTAACTGCTCAAGCTGATTTATAATTGTTGCTCTATACTAAATATTAATATGATATGTTACACTTGGACTCCTAGTATCACACTCCTTAAAGCACAAAGACATTAAAGTGCCAAGCCTTCAGCCAGCAGCGTGACTAGCCTGAGCCAGCAATGAGACCATATCAAGACAAACGTGTGTCATTTTTATGGCTTGGGCCACAAAAAACTTCCCAACCCAAGCTACCAAGTGGAAAAACGCCAACGCTGCAGAGCTTGGTCCTCTATTTGTGTTTGCAGCTGCCCCAGGAGCAAGCGCCAGAACTGAAACCTGGCATTGATTTGAAGCTTGCAGACTCATCTGTTCCAGCTGAGATCCCTAAACTCTACCTGCAGCACATGGCTTGAACTATATGACCTTTGTTAGGTCTCTTCAAAATTAAATTATTCTACAGTTAAAAAAAAAAAACAAAACAAAAAAACCCCAGTGTTACATACAACTTCATGAAAAGTATCTTCTGCTCATATGCAAGTCTGCTTTGCATAGAGATTAAACACAAGTACTACGTGAACTGTGGCAATGCTCCTTGAACTCTGCCCTACAGCAGAGCTGCAAGTCATTTTCTTTTGGACAATTAGTGGAAACAAGATAAGCTACCACAGCAGACAGCTTCCTTACTAAATCGAGCTGGTAATACAGAGTGTGCGAAGCCTTGTGAAACAACTGAAGAACTGAAAGAGCAACTTTTGAGTAGTGAATTTTATTTTCTTTTTTTAAACAGTTTTGTGGCTGAGGCTGCAGCCAACACAGCTTGTTCATCTCAGAAGTTTTGCTGTTCATCTTCACATGCAGAAGTTCTACCACAACCAGCACTGATCTTCACATCTCTAAAGCGGTCGCCCTCTCCAGTCTTGATGTCTTCCCTACTTAAAATTTTGTTTTATGCATTATATGGAGGAAGAACCCAAGATGTATGCTCAATAGCAAATAAAGAGTGGTCTCAACCACAGCCCTTACTCCTTATTTCCAGACACAGAAGCAGCTTTGTATAGCACACAAAGTTCACCTCAGTTATGGATCATTTACGTAGAGACTGTAGGAATTTTAAATCCTGGTGTCTTGAAGCTGCTGAGCATTTTCCCACCTCTAATTATTCTTACTTATTTTTAAACAGCTATAGCAATTGAGGGACAAAAATTAAGCACTCATTAGGGCTTAATCTTCTGCAACAGTGAAAACTCCACATGGAACGGAGCTCTTTGAAAGCCCTGCTCTGCACTGCCTGCATGCCAAACAGAAGTATGCAGATGAGATGGAGCTTAGGAAGCTGCCTAAGGAAATTCTTTGCTGAAGCATACAGTATGTGTTCACAGTCTTACTGCGCCTGCTAAAGACATTAGCAACATCCTCTGTAGGGATACTGTGTCTTTAAATCAATTACACAGGCTCCTCTGTGCTTTGAGAACATACTGCAACCATTTCCTCCAGTGACCCTCAAGCCCAGGTCCACCTCAGCCAGCATTGTGGATTCCCAGCTGGGACCTGCCAACCTTTGACAGCCACATGCTCCAGCCCCATTGCATCTCTGCTGCTCAGCAAGGCTTGTAGGTGGTGCTGTGACACATGGGCAAGCTGGTCCTCAGCATCCAGCTTACCTCAGCATCAGCTCATCTGTGCCCAGCTAAGCTCCTGGCCAAGGCACAGCCAGTGGTCAGCCTCACTAATGACCCTCAGGGCATTTGTTATCTGAGGGAGTGTCTCTTCAGGCAGCGTGGTGATACACCATATACACAGCAGATTCAGTAAGCTTTTTACAAGGTGAGTTTTTCAGAGGAGGAATGGCATCTCACTGGAGGGTTGCAAGAACAGTAACTGAGTGGACAAGAGAAAACAGCCTCAAGTTGTGCCAAGGGAAGTAGAATTTCTTTTCTGAAAGGGTTCTCAGGGATTGGAAAGGGTTGCCCAGGACAGTGGTGGAGTGCCCATCTCCAGAGGGATTTCAGAGTCGTGTAGACATAGTGCTGAGGGACATGGCTTAGTCAAGGACTTGTCAGTGCGAGGTTAATGATTGGACTTGATGATCTTAAACGTCTTTTCCAGTCTAGGCAATCTTGTGATTCTGTGAGGGCTGATCTGGGCACAGACAGTAGGATGGCAGAAAATATTGGGGCTTTGGGGGTGTTTGGGTTTTTTTTCTTTGTTGTTGTTTCAGGGGTTTTTTGTTTGTTTGGGGGTTTTTTTTGCAAGGGGACAGAGACCATTTTCCTCTATGCTTATCAGGGCGTCTGGTTATTAAAAAAAAAAAAATATGTAAAATTCCTTTGTGAGACTCATAAGATTTGAGAGATTAAACATTACCATTCAGAGGTTTTCAAAAGGTTTTTACTTTTAACTGAATTTGAAAACATTTAAAGGTCCCTTCCAATCCAAACCATTTGTCCTGGTTTTTAGCTGAAATAGAAACCAGCTCTATTTCAGCTAAAAACCAGGACACCATTCTACGTGTCTATGATTCTATGACCAATTGGAGAACTTCAGGTCACTATTGCATCCACCACCCTGTACTATCTACTGGTGCATGTTAGGCCTCTGGAAAGCATCTCTCATGAGGTGGAACAAGCAACTAAAAGTAAGTTCAAATCCAGTCCTTTCAGTGTAGGTTTGAGAAGGAAAAAAAATTCATACAAACTTTTAATATAGAAAAGAATAAAAAGAATCAAACCAGCGGAGCTCACAGGAGTGAAATACAGATTAAAATAGCTCTGTTCAACTTCTTAATGGACACCCAGAGACCACTTATGTCTCACATCTAGAAGAAAAAGGCATAATACAAAGTAAGTTTAAGCCAGCAGCATAACAGCAACAGCAACCAACCCAGCTTCTCCAAGAGAAACGGAAAACACCCAAGGGAACTGGAAGGAGAAGTCAAGAATTTCAAAATTAGGAATTGTTAGGGTGGGTGGGGAAAAAAAGGCAAACTGCGGGTGGCTTATGATCAAATTCCTTAATAGCTTCAGTCTGAATACACCTAGAGTTTCTGTTGCCTTCAGAGCAAGGCAACCAAGTTATGGACACGAGAAGGTAAACGTGTTGATCTCGCACTCGGGAAAAGCCCCATGCAGGAGGTGTTATTGCACATCCAACTCTTGCTGTGAGTGTTCCTGGGGACCATCTCCACCATGAGCACTGGGAGGGCTCCACACTGGGATGGGATCAGCAGCAAGCAAGGCTGCAACACAGAAGAGGAAGAGCTGGTGCCATTCACACCGGCTATTCCAGACTCAGTTGCTCACGGTCAAGCAGGTCCCTGCTCGCAGCTGCAGGCCCGTGTTGCAGACACCCAGCCGAGCCACGCACAGGAAAGCTGCACTAATTATTAGAGATCTTTTTTGGGAGGGAAGAAAAAAAAAATCTGAACGTTCAGCCTTTGTACAGCAGCAAGTTTCCATGAGTGCTGCTTTGTTCGCAGAGAGCGAGCCCCTCGCCAGCTCCGCGGGGCAGCCCGCCAGCGTGCCACCGCCACGCTGACCCCCAAACCCCAGCTCAGCTCATTAACTGCCACGGCCCAGTGTCCGGTGGCCAGGGGGCAGGAAGCACCGTGATGCTCCCCGCTCTCACGAACCCCTGCACCCCACCTGCAGCTCCCCATGCCCGCGCGCTGCCGATGGAGCAGCAGGCTCTGGCCGCCCTCCCAAGCGCAGGGCCTGCAGCAGCACGCCGCCCTCCATGACATCACTGCCAAAACCGCCCCGACAATGGGCCCAGTGAGCACGGCCCCTCTCGCGCCCAGCAAAGCGCATTCCCCGCTGCTGAGATGATCCCACCGCCCCTCCGGTGCCGGGACACCGCAGCTCCGGTGCCGGGGATGGTGGAAGCACCCTCGATTGCAAAGCTCCATGTTTCGCGATGGGAATGAGTGGAAGCTGGGTAGCAGGGGCAGGAACAGCCTCACAGCCCCTTCACACCTCGCTGTGCAAAGGGAGCCCAAGTCTGCCTGGGACGTTCCTGCTCCCCACTGGTTTGGGGTGACACAGCAGCTCCCCACCCTCCAGGACAGCACAGCTGGCAGCACCCTGAAGCCGGTTGCATTGACCCCATGGCAACAGGCAGCTTGGGAAAGCAACCAGAAAGGGCCAGGCAGTGTGGGATCAGGTCGTGGGAAGGGCTGCAGGATTGCACCCACACCACTGCTCGCCCCACCGCCCCAGGGTCAGACACCAGAGGAGGGAAGCACCAGGAAGCCGTGGGGACAGGGCAACACAGGCCACCCAAGTGTGATTAATCATTCAGGAATGATTTGTGAAGGAAAGTCCCTGCAGTGGGGAGTGAACACACTGGAAAGTGGATTTCTGATAAACGATGGAGGGAGGGGGAAAGAAAGAAGTCCTTCTGCCTTTGCCACACTGCTGAGAAACGCTTGGCTCAGCTTTTGAAACCAAGTGATAGGACACAAACACCCCCCTCCTCTGAGCAAGGGACGGGAGCGAAAGGGGAATGATCCTGTGCCAGGTCTCTGCTCCCCTGGGGTCAGTACATTTATTGCCACAGCACTGCAAGGCTTTGCCTTCCCATCAGAGAGGGCTGCTACTCCCAAGTCAGCAATACAGCTTCACAGGAAATAAGTTCCATTCCACAACATTAAAATTTTAGTCAAATGCAAAATTGTCTAACCTTAGCAAGAAATACTTGTCTAGGAGCCTGATAAACTGGAGGTTGTTATTTCATGCACACAGGCAAACAAAAAAGCACCTCCTCACAACAAATCATGTACTTACACAACTAGAAAGCCAAGCCTTGATCAGCAAGGCTGAACTGATAAAAATAGCTGTAGTCAGATATGTGCAAGTTTACAACAACAAAACTAAGTCCTGGCTCTGAAGCATGATGGTGCTGTAACCATCTTTGCGGGATTAAAGTAATCCTAAACCTCACCAGGTCACTTCAGGATGCATCAAGCTTAAAAACCTCACTAGTTCTCGCAAAGACATCCCAGGGGCTGGGCTTTAGCTGACAAGTCATTAGCACTGTGTCACATCTTACATTACTGGAGGAAGGTTACCAAGCTTCAGTGCAGGGGGCCAACAAGAAGGTCCACCCTTAGGCACCAGCATGTACTGGAGATACAAAAGGTGCAAAACATGCTGCTTAAAAAAAAAATCCTTGGTGAGGCCAAAGAGCAACAAGTAATCCAGAGGTTTCCAGACGCCAGAGTGACCTCTGCAGTTCTGAAAAGCGTGTTTACTCACACTGGGGGTAGGTCAAGATAGTTATAAGAAACAGCATGTAAAATCCTGCCGAGATAAATGAGCCCATTCAGATAGAGCTGTCTAACATCTTCTGTGCAGCAGACGCCAGGCACGAAAGCTGCAATGGATGGAGTTTCTGAAGCCAAAACCAACACATTGGAAATTATCAGAAGTGATTACTGTTTGGGGAAATCCTTGGCCACAACATACATCAAGATTCAATTTTTCCATCTGAAACCAGAATCGCTGTACTGACTGTGATTCACTGTGCATAGGGCTGTTTGAAGGAAATCCCCATTCATGCAGCCCTGCACGGCTCAACCCATCTCCACTCCACACTGCAGCACACTTTGCTGTCTGGGGTTGGTGACACATCAGAAAATACCCTGCCAGTTACTTTAGCTATGCAAAACATCTGTGGTTTGTCCCTTAGTGTTGATAGTCTCTGATTTTAAGCACCTAACAGCACAGCTCCATGCAGGTTTTCTTTGAAGCATTTAAGCACAGATACCCTGATACAGACGCTCTAAAGCCCTCTGCAGCTTGGTGACAAAGTTATTCCAGAATTTATCAACAGGCCAGCTATCTCTGTCCTACCATTTCCCTGAGAAGCAATAGGAAAGGTGATTAATCTCTAACATGCAATTGTAGATAAGAACAGCCGCTTTAAAAATCTCCCTCCAAGATTTGAGCCACTTTAGCAATTCATTTTGACATTCAGACATAAGTACACATTCTCAGCATAAGCTCACAGCTCTGAAAGCAGCCCGACACCCACACACTGCCACCAGAACGTGTCTAGCCACACCACTGCAATTCAGCACTGCTGTGATGGTGCAAACCACCCAAAGTCAGCTGTGGTCCTGCCTCCAAGCTCTGGTCACCCCCACAGCACTGCCATGCCAGTGCCCATCAGGAGGGGATGACACAAGCCAGGCTGCTTTCTCTAGCCACACACCAAGCAAGGATGCTTGGGCCAGTTGCACAGTCACTACAAACACATGCATCCGCTGCACATCCCTGCAGTCCTGGCAGGTACTGTTGCTTTTCCATGACCACTATGAAGATGTCTTAATGCATTTGTGTGTAAGCCAGCTAGACGTTAATTCTTCATGAGCTTTCACATACAGACACCTATCCTCCCCTTCACTGGAAACCATGACTATCCCTGTCCAAAAAGGAAGGAGGCCAATCCTTAAATAAAGGATATTCAGTGTTGTGCAGCTGCTTCTTGAAGGAAGAAGCTTTCCTCCCTTTCTGGAGGAATGAGTGAAGTCGTTTGAAAGTATTTTTGTATACTTGTGCAACCCTGCAGAAAACACACTTCCATCTGCACATAACACGGGGCTCAACCCTGCACAGCCGAGATTTAAGCCCTGTGTGTTTAACATCCCACACAGGACAGCGCCGTGTTTTTATGGTTTCATCTACAAGCTGCTAACATAAGGAAATAGACACTTGGCTTGAGGCCCTGGTAATTCATCCGACAGTGGCAGCCACTATCAGACAGATCTCTTTTGAGAGGAGCCTTCATGAGCAGGAGCATGGCGATGAATCTGCAGAGGCACAGTCTGCACGGGTGGTCTCTGAGCACCTTAAAGAGGACCATATGGGATTAATGGTACATCTTGAGCACATATTAGCTGCAGCTGCATGATGTGCGCTTGTGCAGACCACGTACCCACTGCTCCCACCCAAACTCGCTCTCTGCACAGCAAAGCTTTGCTTCCAGTGTGTGAGTCTGCATCACTCCAAGCAGCCCAAGGGACTCTAGCTCACACCAGCTGCTGTGGGCTGGCTGGCCCTGGCCCCCAGAGCGGCTCTCCCACACCATGTGTTCTGTGCCACACATAGGCTCTGCTCAGGAGCCCTCCTCCCACTCTTGCCCCTCAGGTTGCTCCTAGCAAGAGGCAGGAGCAGCTCTGCTCATTTGACACCATCAGCCTAATCCAACTTTGTCGGGAGCTGCTCGGTCATAACAGATTCTGGCTGCTAGCCAGCACTCAGAGGGATGCCACCTTCCCTCTCTGGAGGCTGGACTTCAAATCTTTCAACCAAAGGCTTCACACAAGTCTTTCCAAACTTCACAAACTCACAGCTCTCTCCCTAGTCTTCAGGGACAGCACTCCACCACACACATGCTGACTGAGCAGGGTGCAGGCAATTACCCAAATCCTCACCAGCTGCAAGACCTCACTTTTAATCTGCAGTCTCACATTGTTCACATTTACAAGCCCTATTGTGATTCATATTTTTAACACAACACACAAAAATAAAGCACTGGCTCGAGGGGCAGTTCTGCTAGAGCTGGAATAGATGCAGCAACACTGCAAGCTACACTGCTCTGCCTGATCTCCCATACCCCTTCCAGTTACCTACCAGGTTAGGTAGAGCATTAGGCCACCTCATTTGTAATCAATTCCTCCATTTCACCATGAAAAATGTTCAGCAACATGCTATTACCTCCATCCAGACAGAACTAAAGCCACACGGGTGTTTGTTCTACTCCTAGATGAGGACTGGGCTGCTCCTTTCAGCTTCCACATTTGAGCTTGAATACTTTTGTTGTCCAGCTACTGCTTCAGAAGCCCAAGATACTTTTCTTACAGGTAGAGCATGAAATAACCTGCAGCTTGTTAAAGTCTATGTTTAAGTAACGAAGCTGGTTAATTAAAATATTTAAGCTTCCTCTGCCTGAAGCAGTGTTTTCAACCAATAGTTGCAGCACTGCATGTGAAGCAGCTCATTTTTCCTCCTTGCAATTAAAAACCTATTAAAGGTACACAGTTTTCTTCAGTTATCTATCTATATCAGAAGATGTATTTATTTAGTTTTAAACACTGAACTCGAGAGCCAGGCTACAAAGCCACAGCGAAATCTAAAGTAGACTTCTTGAAGTAGGGTTTTATGCCAGTAATGTCAGGGGCTTCCCTGGTTGAGTGATGGTTGTTCATCAGAGCTTTCCATCCAGAAAACCTCAGACATCTCTGAGGTTTGCAGGGTCTGAACTAGCAGCTCCTCAGGGGAGTCTGCTGCTCCTGGTGCTTTCATGGCAGAGCAAGCCACCTCTGTGAACTGACCCTTGCAGGATAGTTCCAAACTCTTTCCTCCCAGAAAGCAGTATTTTGGGATATACTCAAGTGAGGATCCCAGCAGCAATGTGGTTAATTCTCTGGGACGAGGTCTTTGCAATACCCTTGTCCAGGAGTCCCACATGGTCCTGTCTCTATAACTGCAGATATCTGCAAGTCATTAGCGTGCTCACCAATGCTCACTTTGCAGCCCTAATCATCTGGTGTGACAGCACCAAGGGCAGGGCTGAGGACTCAGCTTTACTGTGGCAATGAGCTGAATGCACAGCTTCAGTTAGTGCTTCTTCACCCCTACATTTTGGGGGAGAATCCACATTACTGGAAGGCAATCTCAAGCTTTTCCAACTTTTGTGTGCAAAATCTGTAACTGGCTACCTGTGAGCCATGCCTGCTTCTGCACCACTCTGGGCATGCTGCAGCCCAGGGCATGGGGATCTGCAGGCACTCCTCAGTCACCTGTTTTTGTGGCCCCTCAAGCAGACCTCTCTCTTGGTCTTTGGCAACTTGATTGAGCTGGCAATCCTCACTCTTGTTCACTACTCAGGTTAGGTCAGGGAAATATTATCAGCACAGGAGTTGGTTTATCAACGCACAGCCAGCCTCTGCCAGCCAGGGTCTTCTCTGAGAGTAGCTGTGCTGGCTGTGTGGCAAGAGCTCTCCTCCTCCCTTTGCCCACCTGTATTTGATGTAGTAGAGTTGTCCAGCACACATGCTGCAGCCTGTTACAAGTATCAGACTCACTTTGACCAGCACTAGATACTACAGGGCTACATAACCACAAAGCATTAAGAGAGCATTAAGATGGTACCACTGCAGAGGTTCCCTTGGTCCCAGGTTAAAAGCAGCCAGGTCTTTGTCCTGACATCTGACAGCCACAGTGTCTGGCACTGCTGAGCTCAGGCTGTGGCACTGGAAGTCACTGCTCTTTCAAGAGTCACCACAACTTTTCCTAGCAGTCACCAGCCCAGTTTTTCTGTTTCTTCATAGCAGCATTTTTAGCACTAGCCTAAAAGAGTTACCAAGAGAAATAATCCTGAGACAACTAAAGCTGTTTCTACTTGACTTTTAATTAGACCATTGATCTTGTTCAAGCAGTTACATAAGCTATCAGATATTTGCATGCAGCCACACTGTTAATCAACAGCTGGAACAAAGCTGAAACAACACAATTAGTATCCTAAGTCTTCCCATAGCTGGTACATTAAGTCTGCTCAGACAACAACTCTTCCCCCACAGGGAATTTGGTAACAATCAGTGTCTGAGCAAGTGACATCTGCTCAGAGCCACTGTGACCAGCAGTGACACCAGCAAACAGCAGCTCTGCAGGAGCATCCAGGTGTGGGAGCAGGCTCAAAGGTGCCCAGGCTTTGGATTATTTGGGAGGCCATCAAGCAGAATCACTCCGAGCCTTGCAGAGAGAAGGAAACCCTACAGAAATTCACTGTCTAGCTATAAAGGTGAAGTAACACTTGATATCTTGCATCATCAAGATGACAGTTTGACACCAACTTTGTTTAGCAAGCCAATGTTCCCCATTCTGTAGCGAGGATCAGAAGCAGTCAGATTAATCCAAGATTTGTGTCTCACACCATAACAGATACAAGGTACATTTGTTGTACTGCCAGTTCTTAGCCAGGGAGATTCAGAGACATATGCAGGACCCTGCAGATACCCCCTGCTCAGGCTCTGTGCTCCTGTGGTCTGAGCCCAGAGGGATCTGCTGCTACCACTCATCTTATAATAAAGGCCTTACAATAAAGGGAGGATCTGCACAAAAAAAGGCCACCTCCAAGACACACTCACCAGTGTTTTAGCCTTGAGACCTAAACTAGCAATGAGACCTAAACTAGCAACAAGGCTTGGCTTGCCAGTATTTGCCTGCAGGAAGTCCACTAAAACTGCTGCACCTACCTACTGCAAGGTTATTGTGAGAAAAGGGAATGTAAAACAGTCAATTATACCAATTAAAGGGTGCATAGATAGAGTACGTTAGTATCTAGCCAAGGGGAACAGTATTTCCTCTTCTGTGTTTGAATAACCTTCAGAAGCACGTATCATGGGGTGTTTGCTCAGAGCAGCTCTGTGCACTGTGCCTTCTGCTGCAGGGCCCCAGAGGAGACTTTCAAAGCTTGTTTACAGAACACAACTCACCAGTTGCCACCTACAGCTCCTTTTAGGCCCACCAACCACGAGAGTGCCCTTTAATATAGGCTCAGAAATACAGACACATACATTGTCTCATCATAAGAGCAGCCTCAGACTAATCAAAACCAGTAGGCAGCCGCAAGCACCCGGAGTAGCCCAAAATCATGGTGGGCTGTGAGCCATGGAGCAGAGCCAGCCACCAGCATCCCACCCCCAGGTCAGGCTGGAGCAGCTCTTGGGTCCAGAAGTGTTCATGGCACCTATGCAAGGCACAGGAGACAGCGTTTCACAGTGGCATTTAACAGCTCAGCCCAGAGCTCATCTCACAGGCAGGCAGTTCAAAGTGCCCCCCACATTTCAGCACAAAAAAGCGTGTGGAAATACCCCAGCTGTGGGCTAGCAGGAAGGGTGGCTTCACCGCTTCCAGTTACTGCTCCGCAGCAGTGCAGAGGGCCTGTGGCCAGCATCGCCAACGCCTGCACCCCACCCAGGCTTGCAGAAGACAGCAAGAACCTCCCCAACGGCATGGCGAGAGCAAAGGGCTGCTCACAACCTCCGGCTGGTTGCTCCCACACCACCCAAGCACCCTCTGCGGCAACGCACCGCCTGCTAGCACACACCTGGGTGACACTGGGACGTGCTGCTGCAACAGCCCTTCCCCAAGTTTTCCCCCCTTACAGCAGGCAGGCTGTGTGTCAGTCTGTCTGTCTATGCCCACCTCACCCTCAGAGGACCCAGCCTGCAGAAGCTGTACTGCCGTGCAGTCCAGCCAGCTCATGCTGGAGTAATTCAGTGCTCTGACAAATAAATGCGTCATGATTTACAGCATGCCCTGAAGCAAGGGAGAAGGAGCCACAGCCCACGATGTCATTGCAGCCCACAGCCATTTTTGTGCTATTACTGGGTAATGTTGGCAGGAGAGTTCATGCAACCTGCTGCTGCTGTTAGATGAAAACAGCTCGTCCCTTTAAAAGAAAGATCCCAGCCTGGATGTTCAAAACTCTGCCAGCACCACTTACTAGCCTGATCACTAAAACTTGCTGTGTTTCAGTGACCCAGAGAAAACTCTGAAATATCAGCTGATTTTATGCTTTAGAGATTGCCTTCAGTATTTATTGGTTCCTTCCCATCAGATTAGCTGTCTGCTTCTGCAAGTTGTAAGAAAGAGCAGAGGACCATCACCTTTCTGACTCGGAGGAAGCACCCCATTTAGCAATCAGATGGTGCAGCTGTATGTGTGGCTACTCTCCTCCAAGGGTTTATTAGAGAGCCAAGGCTGCTTTCTTCCAAGGACAGTATCAGCAGGAGGTCCAAACAACCCCAGCCCATCACACCACGGGAGACAGGATTCAGCTGCTCCATCCTCTGCCCACCCCCATGGAGCTCCAGGGCAGTGTCTGCTGCGTTACTCAGCACAAGGGAGGACTTGCAAGGCAGTCCTTTCTTCCCCAGGAACTTGGGCAAAGCTGTGTTTGTCTGTTGTTTGAAGTGGCCTAGCTTGTTTTGCTAACACAAAAAAATCCAGTTAATTCTTGCAGGGGTCACAAGTATTACAGTTGCCATGTACTAGCACAGTAGGAACTAGACATTGCACACATCTCACTATCAATGTTAGATTTCAACTGCTTACAGCAGTTTACACACAAATTGAAATCCACTAGCTGAAGCCAAAGCCCACCACAGCAGATCCAACTCAAGGGTAGTTGCAGGAGGGACAGAAAGCTGAGGGAGGGCTCAGAGAACCATCTGGTTACAATGCAACACATGCTCACTGCAAGGCTTTTGAGTACAGGATCTAGGACTTATCTCCTAATGATCATCTGGAGGAAAGTGTCTTCCCTGCTGGATTACAGAGTACTGGTCCTTCCTCAGGAGGAACACAAACAGGTAGCAGTGTGAGCTACAGAAACTTTTGGCTTATGGAGAAAGAAACCTGCACTAAATTCCCAGAAGCAATATCTAAGGGAAAAAAACAAAACAAAACCACCACACTCGAGGTTCATTCCATTAATCCAAATCAACAGGCAAAGCTACATGGAAGAGATAACCCCAGATTCTCGTCTGACTCAACTCTGAACCCGAGGTCAGGTTTCCAGGAAGAGCAAGGGTAGCTCTGCTCACCCCACCCAGGCGGCGGCTTGTGGGACGGCTGGGTGAGTATCCACCACTACCACGCACTCTGCTAGAGCAATAAGGACTGCTCAGATCTCCTTACAAGGACGGGTAGTGCCTTGCCTTAGCCTTTTCTACATGTATTTTTGTTTGGATTCTTCCCCCAACAGTTAACATCCAGCTACACAGCATTTCCTTCCTCCAGCACAGACACACTTGGAACATCTGATTCTGTTTTTCTTGCCAAGTCCAAGCAGATTGCAGCAACACATCCTCACCTACTTCCACCCACCATGCATGCCCATCACTACCTTGGTGCACCTGCATGGAGAAGACTCCCCCTCGCCAGGGGTGGGTGTTCTGGAACAGGGCCCACAGCACTATCAGAGTACACACAAAAAAGCAAGAGAATCTGAGGAACCTATGGTTTCTCTACAGAAAGCCTGGCCACCTCACCAAAAGCCAAAGTCAGGCTTGATGTTTGGTGAGCAACAGCAGCTGGGACAGGCTCTTCAGGCAGATGGGTACCAAGTGCCAACAGAGCCAAGCCTCAGGTTGTTGAGCTTCGCATCTTCATTATTGTAAGGACTTACAGGTCAGGTGCTGTATTAGGGAGCTGTGTACCACAGCAGGCAGTAAAGGAAGACAGGTCCACAGGCAGGACCACTTGATGCTGGTGGCAGAGACCTGGTGGGTGTCACAGTACAGCAGAGGTCTGTTCACACCAGCATCACCTGCAACGTGCTGTTTCACTCTGGTGTGCTCACTTAGCCTGTATCAGAGGTCTAAACTCGGCAGGCCCTCGTCCAGGTCCCAAACTAGCTGCACATCAAAGTCTGTTTCTGAGGGGCAGAGAGAAAACAGAATTCATCTGCAGCTTGGGGGATTCAGAGATCATTGTTCTACTTCCCATCGCTTGGAGCAGACACTGAACAATACTGGCAACAGAGAAGCTTGGCCACACACAAGGCTAACCACGTTCTTAGATTACAGTTGCGGGCTAGGAAAAGAGTTATCCTGACCCATTTAGATTTAAACATCCCCATGTAAATCAATACATGACATGGCATTAGAACATGGAGTAGTTAAGACTTCAGTCCTTCCTGAATAGCTGGCATAGTGTTCAGTGCCTTAAATAAAAAAGCTGTTTAGCACATTAGTCTAACTGGTCCCAAGTAATGTTACTGAAGTTTGATCACTTTACAAGTTTCCACTCATATGTAAAAGAATGCAAGAACAGTCTGTGTAAGCTACCTTAGTTTCCTCTAACTTGGAGCAAATGGCTCATGCAAAGCTGCTTTTTCTTTAGACCAGCAGTCCAGCTATTGAAACAGAAGGACCTGAGGAGACCAACCACTCTTAGAAACCAAAGCTACCTCCAGTCTCCAGCAGTGAGGCTCACTGCCAGCCTATCAAAAATAATTTTTGAGGGGAAGGATCAAGTGTCACATTTCCAAGAAGCAGAAACCTGCTTCCAAGACACACTGGACATTTTCCAGAAAACAGCCTCCAGGGAAGTCACAGGTAAGTGGCAGACAAAATGCAAGTGTATTTTGACTACCTCCTTATGATGTGTTAATAGCATCTGGAGTGAGACAGAGAGAGACCCTAAGTGTATACAGGTTGAAAACACATTTTCCTTTTTTCAGTTTTCAAGCACCTAGCTCTAGGTGTTACAGGACAATACATTTACCAAGTTTTAGAAAAGATTAATTTTCCTCTAAAAATTAAAGATTTGCTTTGTCACCCTTCAGTGAGCATATCAACAGCCTAGGGAAAAAAAAAGTTGGTTTTCAACTGTTTTCCTAAAATGAGATTTCAAAGAAGTACTCAAAGGACTCACACATCAAGACACTTTCATCTTTAGAGCATGCTGGAGGTCTGCACTCCAGAGCACAGTGCATCAAATACTTGGTCATTAACCAAAACCCCACCTGATACACAGGTTAGGCTCAGTCAGAAATAGACAGCCCTACCAGAAGTACTCCTGCAGCTGGGACATCCCAAGACCACCAAGGTCTCCAAGAGGTAAGTACCAACAGACCATGATTACAACCTCATCCACTCCTCACCCTCTTCCTCCTGGCACAGCTCAGCTCTCTCCAGGCACTGCAGTGGGACTCGGGACTGCCACAAAGACAATCCTTAACATGAACCACACCACTGTAGCCAAGGTTGGCACCAGACCCCCGTGACACCCAGCAGTTGGGCAGCAAGCCAGATCAGCTCACTTATCTGGTGAAAGCGCAACCTGGCAAAGAGAAACGACATGTTTTTCAGTTTGATCAATCTGACTGCTGCGGTCTAAGATTGCACTTCTACTAAACAAACAAACCAGCTGCTCAGCACCCATCCTGCCTCTGCCAGGGACACAGAGCTGCCAGGCCAGCAGTGGCCAGGGGGACACTGCCAAGAGGCACCCAGCAGCACCAGAGCATGCTCCTAGGACCTGCCAGCTGCAAGCTGGGATGCAACTTGGCAGGTCACTGCCCAAAACTGCCTGCCAGGCTTCAGACACTGAACTTCTCTGTCTCCAAGCTAGATCAGTTGACTCCCATTGCTCAGTTATCAGGGTTTCTAGGGGAGAGCTCAGTGCCAAATCAGCTTCAACCCCTCCTTCTCTGCCACTCGCTACGGCTTTTACCAAGGCACGATGTGGCTCCCTTACAAAGTAATCTGCAGAGTTGATCAGCTCCTCTGGCCAAGAGCAAAGCCCTTGTGCTCTGCATTCCTGGCATCCTACTCCACAGCGCCTGTCACACCACACGCCACTCAGCACCCAGGAATCTGCAATTATCTCAGTCTAGCAGACAAAAAAAAAAAAGCTAGACTTAACACTTGTTAACACTTCAGTCTTGAGTAGCACAGCAGCTACCTCATGTTGAGCAGAAGACTCCACGAAGTCACCTGCTCTCACAGTAGCTTATTCAGAGCTTTCAATCCCATCTTTGCTGGGTGGCACAAAGCACCTATGTGCTTTAGGGACATCTTTACAGTAGACCACACGTGCAGTCAAATCTGCACTGAAGTGAAGGTACTTCACGCCTGGAAGAAAAGCATCCTGAAACTACCAAAAGACTCTGAGCAGAGACTAAGCAAGGGGTAACAGCAGAAGTTGGACTCCTAACTCTGAATCCAGAAAGGGTTGTGGTCAAACACTATACATTTAACTGATTTCTCTGTTTATATTTTAAATGGACAAAAATTGAATACCAAAAGCTTGCTACTGAAAAAGTTTGGAAGTGTGGCTGTAGTATAACAGTGGTAGCTGAGCCATAATACATGGCTTCCAAAACGTTCCTGGAAGTTAAATAATAACTGGAACAGGCACTGCATCCACTTAGCAGAGGTCTGATGGCATTATTAATGCCAGAAATCCAGCAGCTGCAGCTGTCAGGTTTTCCCAGCTGATTTGGCTCAGAGCTGGCCCTAAACACCCCAGGCCCTGAAGACCATCCTGCTCATAAAAGTTCTCTACCTAAAAGCCTTTACTGGTACATACTTCCAGACCCCATTATGGTCTTGGTTTTGTTCGGCAGCACAAAAGAGCCTAAAAACTACATACAAAGAAAGCCCCAAGTTCTCCAGAACCTGCAGGGAGAAACGTGCTCAGGGCAGGTAGTGATCCCAGCCTGAAGGAGGTGGCAAGGGCTTCAGCCTCTTCAACCATCTGGAGCACTGCAAGGCTGGCTTTGAACTTCTTTTTTGCAAAGTGAGGTCAGGATGTTTTTTCAGGAGCAGCTCAGTTTATCCAGGACTGTACATATAGTAGGGCTCCTGTGCTACCACTTGGCTCTGGTGGCACAGCACGCACAGAGCTGTAAACCCCTTCGTGCAGAGGCTAAGATATAGCAAAGGCACCAGCAGCCCGAGCCATTTCATTCTCCAAAGCTTTAACTACAGGTTTTTTGTAGACTTTTTTTTTGTTGTGTTTTGGCACTTTGGGTGTTTGATTGTTGTTTTGCTGGGTTTTTTAAATAGCCAACACAATGCAAGTAAACCGCAAAACAGCTGGACAAGTCTGAAATGATAACGGCCACCCTGTAGCTCAGGGTAACCCTGTAAGGAGCCGCGCGGCTGGTGCAGTGTTTCTGGAAAGGAAGTCACTGGGAGCCAGGCCTGACCGGACTAACCTTGATCTCCCAAACCCGCAGCCCTCGGGAAGTCCCACAGACAAATAGGAAAGCAGCTGGCCCAGCCACGTTTTTCTAGGGCAAACAACACAATAGGAGGGGAGCGCTCGCCTGGCGTTAGCGCTGGGGCTGGTAAGGAGCTATTCCTGTGGCTGAAGAGGAAAGGTGAGCTCCCGTGATAGCAAAAGCAAGCTCAGCCCAGGAGTCAGCAGCTGCAACTCGAACCCCACTGTGTGCAAAGGGAATGCATCTCCGAGTAAATAATTAGCACCAGCTCCATTCCCAGCTGCAAGTATGTTAGCTGTTCTGCCCTAGGAGGATAATCAGCCATTTGGGACCCAACAGTCCCCATTTCTCCAAAGCTGCTTTTACATGTTAGCAGAGAGGAACAACAGGGTACCCAGCTACTCCACCCAGCCACAGGTTTCCAGAGAGGGCCAGGTCTCTCCCAAACTGGAGAAGTTTACATTTTCTTGCTATTGTAGCTAAAGCCTCTGAAGGGAAACAGCTTTCACCTTGGACAAGAGTTTTAGGCAACTAAGCAGAGCTGCACTCGCCCAAATTCAGCTGTGCAGTTCACAGAGGCCAGAGTCATCAGGAGGCAGTAATTAGAGTTATCTGGCAAACAGCTAGAAAAGGTATTCACATTCCTTCCCAGAGATCTCTCAGGCATTCAAATTATTGCTTTACAGACTGTGTTGCAGCCACACCTGAGCTATTCCCAAAACGGTCACCACATGCATTCCTGAGGGATCATCTGCAATTTGATGTGCATGCCAACAGCTTTCATTTCCTGAGCAGACCATCAGTTATCTAGCAATTGCACCCTCCAGTACGACATGAACAGTCAAACCCCGGGCAGGCATTAGCTCAAACCACCCACCTCCAGCAGTTAGCAGAGGTCTTTGTACATTTTCTACCACAGCTGAAAGATTAAGGAGAAAGTGCAGTCTGTTCAAAAGCTGTGACTGCGCTTAGGCAAGGACGGGTGCTAACCTGAACACTGGCATCATCTACTGGGCTCTAGCGAGCAAGAAAAATCTCCTCATGCTTCTCTACCACCTAGAGCAGTGCTTATCTCCCCACAGCTCACCCTGCAAGAGCCAGACTCCAGCACCCACCAGAGCCCTGGTACCCCTGGGACACAGGCTGGGGCGAGCATCAGCCCAGCTGCATCTCCTGCCAGGGTTGTTGAGGGACCAGCGCCGGGGGGAACGGGCTGCACAGGGAGAGAGCACGCTCTGGCACTGGGCTTCTTCAGGAAGAGACTTGAAAGCAAAGCCTCACCTATGACACAGTGACTGAGGGAAACCGAGGAGGACAGGATAGCATGGACAGCCCTGACAGTCGGGCTGCGGGACAGCACACACTGCACACAGAGCAACACTACACCGCACCCCCAGAGCTTGCTCTTTAGAGAAACAAAAGGCAACTCCTCAGCTCCTGACCCCGCAGCCCGGCCGGCAGAACCCGCAGCCACCCAGCGCCCTGAGCCCACCCACGCTCTGCGGGGCAAAGGTCCGCGCGAGGGGAAAAAAATACCACACTAAAACGAATGAAAACCCCCCAAAACCACCCCGTGGGGATGCACTCACCGATGGAGACCAGCTTGATGCTCTCCCGCTCCAGGAACTCGAGG
>NW_010318238.1:0-15608 GCF_000700745.2 Antrostomus carolinensis
CATCATTCTGTGATTCTGTGATTCTGTGAGCCAGAAGCCATTGTGCAGCAGGATAGCTATTATTTGTTCGCCATCACAGAAACATGGTGGGATGATTCTCATGACTGGAGTGCTGCAATGCATGGTTATAATCTCTTCAGAAGGAACAGGCAAGGAAGGAGAGGCAGTAGGGTGACTCTTTATGTTAAGGGAGTGTTTTGATTGCTTAGAGCTCAATGATTGTGATGATAAGGCTTATAAGTAAGGATAAGGGGAAAGGCTAACAATGCAGATGCCCTGCTGGGAGTCTGTTATAGACTACCCAAACAGGATGAAGAGGCAGATGAGGCATTCCGCAAGTGGTTGGCAGTAGTCTTACAATCACTAGCCCTTGTTCTCATGGGAAATACAACACAGCAGAGAGGAAACAGTTGTCCTGGTTTTGCTAGCATAGAGTTAATTTTCTTCTTAGTAGTTAGAATATCTGTCTTTTAGTTTCAGTGTAAGACTTGTTATGAGAAGAACATCGATAAAAGTACTAATGTTATTAGTTGCTGCTGGAGCTCAAGGCCACCATGTTTGGCTGTTTCACAGACGCATTAGGACTGGGAGGGAGAAGTGTAGTGAGTCGCAAAACCCAAAACTGGCATTTGAATGTGCCAGTGAAATATTCCATATCATATCACTTCATGTTTAGTATATTATCTGGGGCTGACCAGAAATGGGGGGATTCTGGCTTTCACTCAGGCTCTCCCTCTTCTGGGATTGCGGTTTCGGTTTGGGATTGTTGCGCCTCTGGGATCGTTATCTGGAAACAGGCTGGGCTTGGTTGGCGGGTGGTGAGCAGTTGCACTGTGTATCACTCATTTGTATATTTTATTACTGTTATCATTATCACTACTATTTTAATAGCAGGTTTTAATAGGGGGTTTTAAAGTTTTCTTTTATTTCTATTATTAAACTGTTATTATCTCAACCTACAAACCTCTTTATCCTTGCCCGCAAATTCTCTCCCCTATCCCCTGAGGGTGGGGGGAAAGTGGGTGAATGGCTGTGTTGGCTGCTGGCCAAGGGCTAGCCCAGTGAAACTATCACAACAGTCTAGGAGGTTCCTGGAGTGTGTGAAAGATAACTTCCTGACACAACTGGTAAAAAAGCCTACCAGGGGAGGTGCCTCACTTGACCTGCTGTTTACCAACAGAGAAGGACTGGTGAGAGATGTGATGGTCAGAGAATGACTTGCGCTTAGGGAAGACCTTATTGCTCCCTACAACTACCTGAAAGGAGAGTATAGAGAGGTGGAAGTCAGTCTATTCAACAAAGTAACAACTGATAGGACCAGAGGATGAGGATATGGCTCAAGTTGCGACAAGGGACATTCAGATTTGATATTAGGAAGAATTTCTTCAATGAAAGGGTTATCAGGCATTGGAATGGGTTGCTGAGTGCAGTGGTGGAGTCCCCATCCTTGGAGGTATTTAAGAGTCGTGTAGATATAGTGCTTAGGGAAATGGTTTAGTCAGGGACTTGTCAGTGTTAGGTTAACGATTGGACTTGATGATATTAAATGTCTTTTCCAATCTAGAAAATTCTGTGATTCTGTATGTTTTAATGATCAAGAGATTATTAGATAGTACTGCAATGAGCTCAGAAAACATTTACAAAAAAGCCCATATTGTAATAAAAGGAAGTTCTGAACTCAATAGTGTGATGTACATATGAGTATGTCTATGCTTATGCTTGTTTTAAGCCCCTGATGACATTAAATACAAATTGAAGGTTTCTAAGATAATGTGAAAGAAACTGAGATTGAGCAGTGCCTAGGCAGTTCACAGAAGTGCTGACCCTTTTTTCTTGGCTCCTGAGTGCTCACTAAGAGCTATGATGGAAGATATACCTTCTTACTTAATATACGTCTTTTAAATTTTAATTATGTATTTTACGTTATGTTGTTCATAAGGAAAACTGCAGAAGCAGTTTTCTGCTGTTAAGCACCTTCTGTCCATCCACTGGAGTTTAACTAATGGCAGGTATCTATATCTATACAGGAAAGGAGATGTTACATTTAACAACTTGAATAGGAGACTTTCAGTTAAAAAAAATGGCTCCTTCTTTTCCCTTTTATAGGTCCTCCCCTACTGTTGGCAGAGGCCTCCGAAATAATAGCACTAAAAAATAATGGGAGCTGCTATAAAAAAGTGTAAAACTATTAAAAAAGCAAAAATCCTAAAATAAAGATATTCTTGAGTGCACAAAAGCAGCTGTTGTATTGATGCTTGCAATCAATTACTATACTATAAGGCATTCGCTCCTCTTGAAGAACCTATTTTTTAAAATATAATGCAAAGTCACAGCAGGTGTCACAGTACTGGGCCATGCATATTTCATCTCAGCCAGCTACAGAGAACTTTAAACAGTCTAGGTGTTGTGTGTATTCTATATAAAAATATCAACAATCCTTATATCACTGCTATAAACTGGTTTACCAAATTTGTCTTTGGGATCATGACATTCATTTTTGAGACTAAATTCTTCATCATGCACTTTGTTTAAGTCTTTAAATAATTTAATAATTTAAAACAATACATCAGCCTAAACAGAAAAAGTGGCATTAACTTTCAATGCTAGCTCAATGTTAGCTGCTCATCTTCAAGGAATTTATATATTCACATGCCTAAATGCATGTACTATGTAGGAAAATATCACTAATGAGAATTTTACAAGTCTGTACTCTTTAATACACAAAAAGTAGGCAACCCAATTTCTCAGAGATTTACTATCAGGTGTTAAAAAGGGCTTAATTTTACTTATATTTTGTAAAAGTAATTTGCTGAAAAATTTTGTTATATATTTGTTATTTTGTTGTGAAATAACAGCTGAAGTGGATAAAATTAAATTAATTGGCAAAACAGAATGTTAATCAGTTTTGAAACATTCAAGTAATACTATATACATATTTACATTCTCACTAAATAAGATTCTATGAGCTCTTTTATCTTTGCTTAAGTTTCAATATTTGAAATTTTAACCTTTTCTATTTGGTCTCATATTTCCACTGAATTTTTTATATATGTGTGTATATGTATATATACCACAGATATATATATTTCCACAGAAAAAATATTATGTGTATGTGTGTGTGTATATACCGTAGATACGTATCTCTCAATAAAAATATTATTATGCATTTATTAAAATAGATAATGGTCACCTAATTGCACAAGTATTGCAAAGGGCATGCAATGATCCCTTTTTGGGATTAATATCTATGCAAGAAATAAGCTCTGCAACTTTTTCTTATGATATGTAGTACAGCTATCAAAAACTTTGAAGGTCTCCTGTATGTTAGTCCTAAAACTGCAACAATATTAAGAATAGAAATGTTATAGAACACTGTAAAATTCCTTAACATAACAGTATGATTTTCATTTTCCACTGATTCTTGTAGAATTAAACTGTGCTAGCCAGATCTCAGAGGTAGAGAGGTGAAAGATTGTTTCGGTTTTGGAAAGAATGTTTTGGTTCTTCCTTTATTTTTTTTTTTTTTTTAATTAAAAATTTTTTAATTAAAAAAAAAAAGTGAATTGTCTGGAGTATTTGGTAAAATACTGGTTTGCATTCTGGATGAACTCTAACTTTTTTTTTTTTTCCTTTTTCCTTGGATACATGCAGTACTGCTCTACCACAGCTCCCTTAGAAATTGTGATCCCAGGCAGCATGTGAGAAGTGATCTTTTCCATGTGTACAAGGCCTTTCACAAGAAGTGTATGATGGAGGCAGAAGCACATTTGCCTATTACAACACATACATTAACATGACATCAGAGACACATAACGCTTTGCTTTCCTTTACCATCAATAAGGGCAGCTTACTTCATGCTTGATTTTTGTCATTATTTCTATATCTAAGTATAAATGGAGAGTATTAAAAAAAAAAAAATAAAATTATCTTTTTTTGCCTGTACGGGAAAGTAGGCATAAATTGCTACTAAAGCATATCCAAGTAGGAATATTTATATATTATACTCCAGTTAAGACATTTGGAGAGCAACAAAATAATTTGAACTTGTCAATAAAAGCAGACATGATCTCTGAAGCAGAAAATTCCAATACAGAAAACAAGGAGATCAATTAAATGAGAATCATGAGCTTACAGGGTGCAGTTTCAAATAAGTGGCCTCTTTTTTGTAACTGGTATCTGATACATCAAGCAGAAGTTCTTACTGTAAATAGTGTTTAAAGTAGGTGATTAGCTTGTTTTAATTATTAACTTCAAATAATCTTTTCTTATGTATGAATATAATAGAGAGAAAAAAGGTTCTTCAAATGAATGTCTGCAAACACAATATCCTTCAAATGTGAACAATGGTGTCTTTACAGCAATTTATTTAATATCTCCTACTTAGTTTCTAATAGCATCTAAGCATTTGGCATGTCTGCAAAAAAATCCCTCTTTCCTTTGGGGCCATACACATAATGCCTGCTTTAACAAATTAACTGTAAGCATAAAAAATCAATAAATAATAATAATAATAAAATTATTGCAGGGTAAAGAAAAATGTTGTTATAAATTTAATCTGTCTTCCCAGATCAATAATGTCTATGGAAAGATAAATGCTTGAAGATTACTTTATTTTTTCACTTTATTGTAAGCCATTCCATTATAAGCTCATTTTCAGACTCCAAAAAGGTCAACCCTATTGAAGACAGATAGGAGACCATCACCTAAATATTTAGGAAATTAGATAAGACAACCTCATGTACCTTAAAGAAAAGTCATTCCGTGAATGTGGTGTTCCTTGTGAGATTTTTTTTGTGGTGTTTAAAGCAACTGTTTGAAAATTCTTCAGCTTTTCAGCAGTTCCTTTTCTCCAGAGATGTGAGATGTACCCCCTCTCTTATACTTTTGAGTTTGGTGAATGTATCTAGGGTGAACTTTATGATTTTTTTATCTGTCTTTTAGCAGTTATAACATTGGGGAGTCTTTATTTTAAACACATAAAGGAATAATGTAATTTTATCTAATTTGACACCTTTTGCATATCAATGTTTTAGTTCCAGTCACAATATACTCCGGACAGCTATATGTTACTTATTTATTCCAGCAATTAACATCTTTATTCTTAATACAAAGTTAAGGCAAAGTTTCAGTTGACCTAGTTAATTTGGTTTCCTGAGATTTTTAACTACGACATGCAATTTCCCCTCTTGCCAGTCTTAACCAAGATCTCATAGATTAGAATTAAGGCTCTGAGTTACCATATTCATATTACCATGTGAAAGTTAGTGTGGACAAAGCCCCAAGAAACTCTATTTTGTCTTCTCAGGAGACTGTTCAGGATGAAGTTCAGTCTCTTCTCATTGCTACCCTCAACCACCTCTCTGTAAAGACAGAAATAAGGATTTGAGGATCCTGACTTTTTAATGATGAATTTCCATATGGTTGCTGCAATACCAAGTCATCCTTTTTATTTTATCTGCCTTAAGAGGAGAGGCTGAGAGAGCTGGGACTCTTCAGCCTGGAGAAGAGAAGATTGAGAGGGGACCTTAACAATGTCTAGAAATATCTGAAATGTGGGGGCCAAATGGATGGGGTCGGGCTCTTTTTGGTGGTGGCTGGTGACAGGACCAGGGGCAATGGGCAGAAAGTGTAACACTGGAAGTTCCAGACAAACTTAAGGAAAAAATTCTTTACTGTGAGGGTGACAGAGCACTGGAATAGGCTGCCCAGAGAGATTGCGGAGTCTCCATCTCTGGAGATGCTCAAAACCCTCCTGGACGCTTTCCTGTGTAACCTGGTGTGGGAACTTGCTTTGGCAGGGCGGGTTGGACTAGATGATCTCCTGAGGTCCCTTCCAACCCATACCATTCTGTGATTCTGTGATTCTGTGATTCTGTGATTCTGTGTTTTTTCTTTCTAATTTTGCAGATGTTATCTAAAGAAAAAATATTCACACACAAATTATATACTTTACAATAAAATTTTACTTACACTTGCAAGAAATTGATACAGGTGTAGACATTTGTTGAGTAAAACATATTTTTGTTTCTCTAGATATCCACAACAGCAAACAAGAAAAAACATCTACTTTCTTTCAGACTGGAAGAGATTACTCTTGGAAGAAAGCATTACTTCACCAAGAGTTTTCACAATATTGATCCTAAGTTGTGTGTCTCTGGCATACCTACTCTAGATATTTCTGTATTTTTTCATTGACTTCATGCTTGTAATTGCACTTTGTGTAAGATTATAAAGTCAGTAATGGTTTCTTGCATACACTGTTCCTTCTAGAAATAGGCATATGATATTACTTTTTAAGTAACTTAAGATATTAAAGTATTATAGTCAAAGTAGAAGCTTGTGATGCCTATACATTAAAGTGAATTAATCACTGTATAATTAATATTAGCTTTCCTTAAACTCAAATATAAGCATACTGAGATAATGTAACCAATGAAAGAATGTCAGCATTTTGTAATAGTATGATGGCATACCAGACACAATTCATGTAGCTTCTTGATAAAGCAAACTGTGAATTTTAAAAAATAGGGATACAGAGAAACTGCTTCATTGCAATGAGAGTAAAATACTGTAAAATGCAAAATGTGAATACTCTTTGCTGTTCTGAAGATTCGATCAGGTATGGGAGCCCTAGGCCTTCTCACCTAAAGCATTATCTTGGTTTTGATGGTGGTCAATAACCTATTTAGGAAATGATTGAAAGGAGACTTGTATATATAAACATATATGAATATACAAAGAAAATATGTGACAGTTGTACTCCTGACTTTCAGGGTCCTGAGGGCATCACCAAGCCTGACCCTGCCTAGCCTCCACCTTGTCCATGGGCCCAGAACCCTGCTAAGTCTGATCCTAGTGACACTCCAGGACTGCCTGTGTTCAGTCTTGCCTCTCATCCTGCTCTCTGGAAGGACCTTGGATATCCCAAGTAACCTTGTTTCCAGACTTTCCTTCCACTGCTCCTGACTGCCCAGGTCCCCAGGATGGACTCCAGGCCTGGTTTCTCACTTTGCCTTGCCTAGGTCTGTTGAGGGACCCTCTTAGCTGCACTTGGCTCTGCCCATCCTGGTCAGACCCTGTGGGGCTGTGCCTCATCTGTAAGGACACAGCCTGTGTTGGGGTCATGCTTGCTTCCAGCTAACCTTCCCTTAGGGAGCAAACTTGCCTCTGCTGCTCCCTGAAAATGACTGTATGATTGTCTGAAGACATCAGAGCACCTTGACAGTACCAACTCCATAAGAGAACTGGAGATAAAAATAACAGATCTAGGGTAAAAATGCACATAGAATGAAAGGCTGAAAAGGATCTCAAGACATCCCCTAGTTCATCTTTCACTGACGCATGGTCACAGTATTTCAGAGTCATATTCTTGAAAACTTGAGATATTATTCAGAGATAACTTGGACAGAAACTTTGTTTCAACATTCCACTATTCTCACAGTGAATTTTTTCCTGATATTCCCTCCAAATTTTATTTCTTGTTATTTTACATTCTGAAATCAAATACTTAAGACTTCTACTAAGATTATCGTAAGAATACAATAAATGATGAGGATAATAGAGCAAAACTAGATTTGCTATGTCAAAACCATCAAATTTAAATAATATAATCTCACTCATTGTTACACAGAAAATCAATACATGAATGCTGTAATAGCCAGACACTTTTTATTGGCTGGAAACTATTGCTACTATCTTGGCTGTCACTGATTCTGTGCAGTAAATTTGGGAAACTGGCATAGATTGCTAAAAAATCCCCCCAAAACCCCAACCAACCAACCAAAAAAAAAAACAAAAACAAACCTGAAACCCAAACCAAACAGCAAAATGTAATTGAGAAAATAAAGTCTCTTTCAAGAGAGTTTGGTAACATTGTAAGATGTTGAAACACTAGCTGTCAGAAAAAAATAAAAGTCAGATCAGGCATCTGGGTGTTGCTGGCTTAGGTCAAAAAGTCCCTTACAAAATTCACTACTGCTGTACTCTTTTTCTCTTTGTTTTTGAGAATTTTGGAGTTAGCTCATATATTTCTCACAGTTATGTTTTTCAGACTATATGATTTTGATTATGGAAAAAGAAGGTAAGTGTTTTCATTTTTGTGCAAGAGAGACAAGTACAGAACTTGATTCATCTGATAATAATGCTCAGGTTTGCTAAAAGTAGTAAGAATCCTTATTTTTCAACATCAAGTACATGTATGCAAATATTTCCATTCATAAAATATTCAAGAAAAATTATAGTCCTTCAGAAATAACAGCTGAAAAGCAAGTTTGTAAAAGAACTTTCTCATTTCCATTTTAACTTAAACAGAAGAGAAAATATGAGTAGTTGTATATTGTATACATAAGTTGATTTGGTTTAACAATAAAAACTGTTTTGGAATGAATGAGTTTTGTCTTCTCTCTGATCTGATTTCATATATGTGTGCTTCAAATTTCGAAAGAGAGAATTTTTATTTCTTATTAATTAAGAAAAAAGATATTTTCCACAGGGAATAGTGAAATTGACATATTTATTCTAACAAGATCATCCTAAGAAATTGGGAATAAAACATGTAATAGAATCACAATCTGAACAGTTTATCTATGCTTGGACATTTACAAGTGTGTATGTGAGTGTGTAACTTTGTGTAATACTGAACAGGTGTTAAAAGTTGAAACCTCGACACTATTTTTTTTCAGTTGAAGTAGTTCAGTAAATTACAACTGACCACAGAGCTCAAAATGGAATGGCAATAGACCTAGGAGTTTATTATCTTGTTCATGATATATGAAAACTATATATAGGACAAAATAGACAAAGGACACATTTTGTATTATAACTTAAATAGCAGCAAAAATCCATAAATCTCTTAAAAATCAGAAATTTAGTTAATACCACTGATTTTGGTGGTGCTTAGTGTTCACTCATTATTGCAGAGTGCTGTTTCTTTTTCTTCTGAGATCAGAATGAAAAGGATTTGGGTAGTATGTTCTAGTAAAATCTCCTCTTTGCAATTCGCTTATTAACATTTTGATTATGTGAACAAAAAATTAATCACACTTTATAACACTAGTTCTTTATTTTCCTCAAATCAATTAGAAAATGTATCCATTCAGTTTTGGAACCAATACCTCACATCTCTAAGAACTTGGTGATTTTTATTTTTTTATTATTATTTTCATTTTTTAAAAAAAATTATTTATCTTTCATTAAAAGGTACCCACTCAGATTTGTAGCCAAAGGTTATACATATAGAGAGTAAGTATACACATATTCTGGTAGCCCCTTCCTGACAACTTTTTCTTCTTGACTTCTGTCAATTTCTTGCCTGAACATTTTTTTTTAACTCTTCCATGTGGAAACCTGTAGCTTCTCTATCCTTGTCCTTATCATAGCTGAAATGTAAATTTGCTCCCTAAATGTGATAACAATCTCTCCTGGATATTATTACTTAAATCCTCTTAGGCAAGTAATTTAAAATAAAACAAAAATTGTCATTTTACTATGCTAAATGGAGTATTTTGAGCTTGTCTTTTGATACAATTAGGAAATCTCATTCAAAAACAGTAGATAGATTTGAGTGCGTTTTTTTAGTGAATGAATAAGGTCCTATAAACACCCAGACACTCAATATACACACACAAGAAGCTGAGTTGCTGGTGCAGTCTAACACAATTCAAAGTCATACTGGCAACATCGTCATATCACTTGGAAATATCCACTAATTTGGCACAACTTGACAGCTTGCAGTACTGAAGTATTACATATAAATAAATCCTTTATGTTATGGAAGTTTGTCATTTTTTTTCTATGAAAGTTCTTATTTCTTTTGTAATTACTAGCTAAGCAATGAACATACAGCACATCTTTTACAGCAAACTGATACATGATGAACCAAGATCACTGGGAAATAAAATAAATTAAATTGAAACCATCAAAAGCACATGAGATAAGAAAGATCACAGGGTCAGTGAGTTGTACATCATCAAAAGATCACTAAAACAATAACCATGAATAGTTCTTAAGGAAATTAGGCAGACTGTGCTTTAATACTTTCTCAGTGCAGAGTTTTATACAAATAATAATATAAATTTACTTATAATTTTGCAAAGAAAGTTATTGAAAAAAATTGTTTGCTTACACAGTCAAACACTAATTTTATGATTTTTAAAAAATTGTTTCACTTTTTTAATATCCTCTTTTAAAAATCGCAAAATGGAACAAAACATATTTTTTAAAAAAAGAAATAATTCGATAAATTACCTTGTCAGCAAATATCACCTACTTTGTAAGGATAAGGTGTGCAGAGATAAATGGTCCTGATCACTCTGTTTTAGTCATATTATTATGGTAGAATGTTCATTTTTGTACTGATTATTGTAAATAAACATTGAAAACTTGTGAAAAAACAATGTCTGTAGACAAACTCATGTAACGATCAAAAACTAATCTATGTAAACCCTCCTGAAACAAATCCGACAATGCATTTGTGTTACAAAAATAAAATTACTCATCACCTCTTTCAAATCTAGGGAATATTTTTGTGTTTATTTTCAGATATGGAGAAGGATTTCCAATTTCCTTCTTATTCTCATTTTCAATTGCCTTTTTTTCCCTATTGACATCTAATGATTATTCTTGGTTTTTTTTTCTTTTACATGACTTAGAGAATACAGTGAGCCAGAACAAATGAAATGTCACAATACCAGCCCTGTTTTCTTTTCTAACCTGGTACCTGTCACCCATATAAAATATGGAAAAAAATTATATACCAGTGGTTCAGAAAAACTCTCAGAAATATAATTTTATCACTTCTAGGACCCCAAAACAGAACATACATTCATCATCAAAGGGACTGAATCAGACCAAAATTAAAATTTGGGAGATACTTTAAAATTATTTTTAACTGAGTAAAATGATTATTTCAATTTCCAAAAATTAAAATCAACCATATGCCCATAGTTTAGATGTTGCAACTCCTCAAAGACAAGAAACAGCTACTGAGAGCTTCCAAGCTATATTTATTATCCAGTTTAACAAACCAAGATTTTGCTTTGTCATGCTAAAAAAATGTGTTTCACTGAAGATGAGTCGTTTTTAAGAATATCCATACTTCTCTACCCCCTGAATCCTGAAGGGACTACAGGTTATTTCATGTTCTTTAGAAGGCAGCTTTCCAATTACTTGTCTTGCTGTAGTAGCATCATCTATTAATTTAAAACATTATGTTATGACTGAGATTAGAACTGCCTTGAAAAAGATTTTTTTCTCCTTGGAAAAAAAAGTCAAGCTAAGAAAAGGAAAATAAAAAGGATGCATCTTGATTTTTTTTTTAAGTATAAGGCAAAACCAAACACAAATTTAGATCCAGTCTATTTAAAAAAAAAAAAAAAAAAAAAAAAAAAAATTCCAAGGAAGCCTTCTTAACTGTAAGAGGTAAAGGCTTTGAAACAGTTAAACCTGAAAAATATATTTAATTAGTTACATAATGTCAAAGTGAATGCTTTTGAAAACTTTAGAACTTCTCTGACCATTTTGAAAGAACAAATAGAAAAAAGCTTCCTGGAAATTAGTTTGCTTTTACTGAACTAACATTTTCTTATGGATAAAAGTTACATCAAAAACTTCCTAATATGCTCCAAGCCTGAACTCCCTCAAATTATATTCTAATTAGGTTTATAGTTTTGCAAAAAGTTACTTATTCACTCTGATATGAATAAAGAACCAGACCTGTAGTGTGGAATTTTAATGTACAGATATTTTTCCCAAAAGAAAGTATGCTATGAAAGGACTATTCTTTATTCTTGATGTGCATTTCTGCTGCATGAAGCTGATTCTCACAATTTTGGTATCTTACAATTATCTCATGAGATAATTCAATTATTTCTGTCCATTTCCTAATTCATCCTAATAAACAATAGACAGTACATTTCTGGATGATTATATAACGCCTCAGGTAAATTTCTGAAAAAAAGAAAAAGTGACCGTAACTTCTCAAAAACTGGATTAGTGACGTTTAAAAGTGCAGCATAGAAAGTCTTATTAAAATCATTATAAAAATAATGAAAAGAACCTTGTGCATTTACTTAGGATTATGGATTTTGCTGTGAGGTGCCCAACAATCAATTATGAAATTTCTTTTGTGTCCATTGTGGAGGTTTAGAATTATGTCATATTTAGTATTTTTTTTTTCTTGTTTATGCTTTAGTGCAGGTACAGCAAGCTGCTTGCCTGAAGCACTCTATTATTAGGGACATTTCTCCAGTTCTTCCTAATGAATTCACAATGTGATTAACAATTCATGTCCTTGCTTGTGTTATATTAGCCATATAAAAAAAATTACTCTGAAAAGCTTAATATCAAGTAGTGCTTGATACTATACAATTTTCAATCAATTTTGTGAGCTTTCTTTTTTTGGAGCTAATTGCTCTGCAGCTTTGGGGTACAATGTTTTTAAGAAGACTTCTTCAGGAAT
Source organism: Antrostomus carolinensis (assembly GCF_000700745.2). NCBI lineage: Eukaryota > Metazoa > Chordata > Aves > Caprimulgiformes > Caprimulgidae > Antrostomus > Antrostomus carolinensis. The sequence continues at coordinate 12,458 of NW_010318238.1, forward strand.
ATATCCACAAGGAAGGAAATAAATCCTTATTGAAATAACCCTCTCCTTTGACAGAGATCTATTTCTTCAGGTTTCATTATTAAAAAAATCAACATGTACCCTTCCAAAAATGGATGCTTCTCATCTTCAATTTAGAAGAGATTTAAAAAGTCCTTATGAAAATATCATTCAGAAATAGTGATAGACATTTGTAAAAAGCTGCATCGGAGCTAAGTTACTAAGCATATGGAAGGTTGCTAAGGCTATTAAACACTGGTAAACATTTTTCTGCTTTCACCTTAATTCTGAGTGATACATTCATTAAATCGTTACACTAAACTATTCCTGATGCCTTTGGGAAGGAGGAAGCCCACAATGACATCAAGAATGATTTCTTCACTCTGACTTCTCATTCACTCTTCTAGTAAATTTTTGAAGATTTATTTTATTTGCAGCTATGATTTGTGGGAATGCAAATGGAATATTGTAAAGGCTGATAAGCACCAAAATACATACAACTTTATACATATATACTGATTTGCCACAGCATGGAGAGGTGGAGGTAATAAATAGAATTGCACTTCCTCCGACACCTTTCTTTCTGGCCACAAAAATTTACACTTTGACCATTTCCTTGTCTTCATAAAAATTTAAACTTACAGTGTATAAAAAATATCAACAGAATTATGTTATAAATCTTTATGTAAAATTATGGTTCACTTTCTGCATCTTTCATCAGTTTTTAGGAACCTTTTTCATTTCTTACCGCCTATAAAAATGGAAAAGCTTCTCAAAAGTTATCACATAATTGCCTAATTTAATTTATGATGCAGAAAAATTATTACAGTGAAATTCAATGCAAAATCTTATGGAAGGGCCAGGTTATATTTATTCACAAAATCTCTAATTACATTGCTGTAAAGCAGGCACACTCTCACATTCACTTTCTAATAGATTTAATTAATTCACACACATTCACAAACTCAAAAGTAATATAGAGATGCAGAACACAGAACTACTGTGCAGACTAGAGTAGAAATGCATAGTTGCTGGACAGAAGTTGCAGACTCAAGAAATGGGAAAGGAATCTGAAGCAAAGGAGTGTTTAATCAGTGGCAGATGTTCACAGAAGATAGAAGATCACATATAGCTACTGATTCACTGGAAAAAGAAAACTTGATAATGGGATTTAAAGTTAACATATATGAGATATTTTACTTTTGTCTCCTAAGGAGATAAAGATTAGTTAGTTAGGCTGTCTGCTTCCATCCTTACCTCTGATAATTTTGAGGCCTTCTGAACAAACTCAACCAAGTGAAACAATGAAGATGACATCACTAACATAAGAAATTCCTATATTTTTTTAAAAAATGTAGCTGTGTAGATAAGAACACTCTTAATATGTTCCATGAAAGAAAGAATATTTTATAAAAATCAAATTTGAAAAAGTCCCAAGCATTAGAAGTTCTCGACTCAAAGAATGAGAAAGGGTTCTCATATTTCTGTATATATATGTGGGTTCACATATTTCAAGTAGATGCTGTTGTCCCTTAAACTTTAACTAGATCAGTTAGACAGACAGATATAATATTATATATACAAGCAAAGACATGTGGGTATATTCTTTTTATTTTGAGATGTAACATGAATATATTATTCACAATTTCAATTTTCTTATTCTTGTAAGATAGAAAAATAGCTATAAGCCATGCTGATACCCTTTATCACAGTTCTGCAGAATGATATTGTGCATCTTGTTCAGTTTTTCCACATTTTATGTTTCTCATAACATGTTTTCTTTTGTAGTTTACCTATGTGCAATTACTCTTGTGTGAATAAGGTAGTTCAAAAAGTTCTGACCAAGAGGATATTGAGAACTCTATTTTAAATATATTTATTAGCTCAGATAAATTTGTGCTAGGAGGAGAAAAAATCTACCATATTTGTGGAAAAAATTCAATGAAGTTGGTTTCACATTCAGTCAGACAAATCTAGATACTCTTTTCAGGGAATGCATACATTGTTTAAAGGATGTAAAAGATGTTACTATATAAGTATTAAAAAAATCTAAAAAGCAAGGACAGGCTTTTGAAAACATTTGATCTTTGTGCAAAATGTTCTGCAAGAGAAGACTCATCTGCATCTTATTCCTGTAGTCAGACATTTAAACAAGAGAACAAAAAGTTCTTTTTGAAATGACTATTTCGTAATCTTAATTTAACACTTAATATAGATTCTTATGACAATATCTATCTGTTGTGATGAAAGTGGCCTATTTTTCATTCCAGATACTGTAAACAAGATTAGCCCATGGTCTGAATCTTGAGATTATAGAATTATTGTTCCCAAGATATTTATTTTGAAACTATATTTCTAAAAAAAAAAAAACAACAAAATTTTTCTTACCTGTAAATTTTCATACAGTTTTATTTATTAAATGACTGGATTAGATTATTAATTTTCATCTACTTGTTGAATATGTAACTTGCAAAAGATAGGAATAAATGCTCCTTTTGTGAAGTAAAAAAAAAATGACTATGGCTGTCAGAGAACAGGTAAAATACATATAAAAATAGCTTTTAAATTGCGTAACATACCAAATCTTTAGCATTTGGAAGATAGCTTGTTGACTAAACTCATAGTTTTAGTAAATTATTTTAAAATCAAAGCAGTGATTTAGGTTTTTAATGAAAACTTTAGTACTCACCAGCTGACCAGAGGCAAATTTTCCACTGCTATACAAGACTTCTGAGTTTATAAAAAAATATTGAGTATTTGTAATAATAATTAAAAAAAACCAAAAAAACAAAAAAACCAGCACATGGAAAGTCAGCACAATTATTCAGAATGGTACATGAGTATGTGCATATATATACACAGCCTCCCAAAAGTCACAAATAGGCATAAAGATAATGACTATTTTAACAGAATATTAATAAGAACCTTACATTTCAGACTTTATTTTTTTCTGCACTGCTTCAGGGTCATAGTGCTGCATCACTGGCATGTAGCTGGCTACTAAGAACTCAACTGTATATTTTCATGACTTTATGCAACGCTGGTTATAGAAATTAAAATCTACCTGGTATTATGTTTGGAAACGAATAGAATTTTGAGAATAAAAGTAACCTTCTGTTGAGTTGCTGTCATTTGAAGAGTTAGATTGTGCATT
>NW_010318238.1:15623-24507 GCF_000700745.2 Antrostomus carolinensis
GGTTCTGTCTCATGACTTTGGCTGCTGCATGTCAATATTATTGCAGATGGCCTGAGCATCATAAGAAAGTAAGTGGTTAAGCAGATGATCTTCACAGAAATATGAAGTTACTACCTCTTGTCACGAGTTATCCATTTGTTTGCATCCCTGGAATATCTGGGAATGGAAGGAAAGGTCAAAAGCTTTCTTTCAGATACTGCCTTCTTATTCTTTCACTATGAACACTTTTATTTTTTTCAAAGTTATTCAGGAGTTATACATATCTTCCTCTTCTCCTTAGCATACATGAACTCCTGCTGATCTTCATTAACAAAATGATCCTGATAAAGACTCAGGTTCCATCCATTTGTTGTCTTAAGGGTTCAAGGAAGGTTTCAAAGATTTCTTTCTTCTTCCCTCTCTGTTTGTAATTGTATAGCAGTGGCCATAGCAATGCTGTACAGCGCAGATAGATCACTTTACTTCCATCTGCTTTCTAGGTACCTAATGTAATCAATGCAATCAGTTCTATATTACACAGAGTACCTATGGGATTTCCAAAATAATTCCCTCTTGTATTACCATTTAGATTACTATTCCCTAACATTTCCCTCAGAACTTCTCATATGTGTTTGTACTGAAATTCAAATTTTAGGATTCAATCTGTTTAACTAAAATATTAAGATTATGGTAGCAGTATTCTGCCCTCTTATTTATTTGCTTCCCCCTGTCTCTGTCAACAGCAAATTTTATTATCAGATATTAAGGTCATCAGTCTAGATCATTGATAAAAGAGTATTTGTGTCATACCTAATATGAGTTCTTGAACTACCTCATTAGATAATGTTATGCACATTGATATCTCGTCATTAGCAATGAAAATTTAAGATGTCATACACATGATATGAGATATGAAATCAGAATTCTACTCAGTGGGAGATAAAGAAGCTGCAAAACGTATCTTTTACAGTCAAAGGAGGGGCTGCTAATTGTTTAGACTGAACTATAGTAGGTTACTCTCTGTTAATAATTTGCACATAGATATAGATAAAAAGCAAGATCTTTAACTGCTGATTTATGTATGTAGATTTTATTTACCACTTTCTGTGTCTGCAACCAAAATAACCCACTTCTGTCTCCAGATTAGAAACTATACCATACTCTGATTTATGAACAGGCAGATCTAGGTTGTGGATCTCCAAACAAAAGATAATTTTGTAATCTTAAAATACACAGAAGCAGAACATGCACAACTCAATAAAATCTCACTCTTGATGACAAGAAATGGAGTCAGAAAATTGAGATAAATGTGTGTCTGTCTTGCAAAAAATTCAGAGGGGAAGAAGAAAGAAGACAGCTGCAGTTAATGTATCTGTATTTCCTCTCCAGTTCTTTTATTACCTTAATTTAAAATGAGGTTAGTGCTAATAAAGTTTCTAAGCAAAACAAAGTTTCAGATTACAGACAAGAGTTCGATTGTCTAGGGAAAAAGGCTGATGACTGCACAGGATCCAGCCCTCTGTTCAAGAACAGAATTAAATTAGTTATAGAATGTTAGCTTTTTCTGCCACGGAGACTGGTAAACAAACATCTTTCTTGGCTTCACCTACTCACCTTTGTTATATTCATAGGGAGCTTAGTAATTATATCTACTGTGTAAGGTAAATAGTGATATCTTCCATATTGTGGCTTTCTTTTTTCAGTATGTGGATTGCTAGGAAATAAATAAGCAGGCTCAATGGAATTCACAGAAAACCTGAGGTTGATATTAGTGTGCTCAAGAGATCACAATTTTGACCAAATTTAAACAGGTAATTGTGTTAACTTGTAAAGAGAAAAGAAGATTCCCAAACTTGATATTTTTCAAATCAAATTATTATTGTTAGTAATTGTAATAATTTTATCTTGCTGCTAACATGTTTTTGCATAAGGGCATCACGTTTGACCTTTTCCAAATGTCAACAATAACATTTAATATGAATATGCTTCATGGACACTTTAAACACTCATATAACTTTTAATATTAAAAGAAAATAATCTTGGTATTTGTACTCAAAATGTCACTGAATATTGCATGAACAATGATCACAGTGGCTTAATAGCAAGATGTGTATCCAAATCCTGATACTATCAGACAGCTTAGGAAATTAGTATGGAAGAGGATTGTTTTTTCAATGCTTTTTTGTTTTTTAATTACTGAGTGTTGATAGAATGCTCTTCCTTTGTAAGAAATTTGGTCACAAGGTTCTGCCTTGAATGATTACCTGGAAATACGTAAACAGGAAAATAAAATGTTTGTTTCTTCTATTAATGAAGATATATCTTAATACTCTGGGATTCTAAAAATTCCTAGGAATTAGTCCATTGGAGATCATATCCAGTGAAAGACCTAATTTCAAGAACCTCATTCCCAAATGAGCTATGTATTAAGGAACTTCAAACAAGTAGAAACTTGAGATGGTGATTTGAAAAAAAAAACCAACACTTTAACTGACAAGATACTTAAATGAACCTGTAGGAAATTTCACTTATATGTTATGTGTTTGAAAAAGAAGAAGAGTTCTGAAGTTAGATCCTCTGAAAAGCTTCTCCATACACATTAACTTAAATCCTAGAATTGTCTTCCAATGGAAGGTTCCTACAATTGCTCTTTTAGCTATAATCCAGTAAGACCCACTGAGTTTGTCTAAAACATGATTTTGAACTAAAAGGCTTCTCTTTAAATTTTCAAAGCTGTCACCAGGAAAGGAGAGATCAATCTCTGAAATTTTCCTCAGATTTAGGACCTGTAAGTCCATTTATCCAGAGGAATTCTGTATTCACTGGCTTAAGGGGAAAGAAAAAACAAAAAAACTTACTTGACCATGAGGAAAGATCATAGTAAGAAGGACAAGCCATGAGCCTACCAGTAGCTCACTTTCTAAGGATGGTGGATGTAAAACCTGAATTTGCAAGGCTTTGCACTTTAAAATTGAGATTAGAAGAGGGAAAATATGTAGAAGAGGGTGAGTATGGGTTAGTAGATATTTGTGGCATTCAGGTTTCGAATACATGATTGTCATTTGAAGTATTGCATAACATAATTGCCGGTTTTTGGGTTTTTTCTTTATAAAATGAAAACATTCAATTCTTCTTTTCAGAAATTTAAATCTAAGAACATAATAGATTGGGTGAGTTATCTGTGGTATCAAAGACTTGGTTCAGTAAGTGTAGAAAAAGTAATTAAACAAAGAAACATGGAGGACTTCATATTGAGGTACCTTTGCAAAAGTTCTTGAATTTAGCAGCAGAAAGATTAGAAAAATCTTACAAATAATGTTAAAATTAAGTTAAAATGTATGAAAAGAGAAAGAAAATACATAAGAATCTGTGCTGTTAAACATCTTAATTTAAATTTATTTAAAGTTAATTTGTTTATATAACAAACTCCGAAATGAATAAAGGATTCTGGTATATTGCATGCACAAAAAAATGGAATATTGCACAAATTATACACACACACACACACACACACACATATATATATATATATACAGTTTTCTGCAAAATAGTCTTGAAATTTTCTTGAAATTTTCCTTTACTAATTAAGAAGTCAAATTTACAAGAGACAAATCTAATAAATTAAGAAAGAGACAAATAAAACCTTGACCTTATTAAGTATGAGAAGCTGTGAACATTGATCAAGACTCCAGAAACACTCGTATCCCAAGAGATGCTAATGGAATGGGAACAGAAATTAGAGAAGTCAACAGAATACCCTTATTTAAGAAAAAGCCTAGGGACACAGCAGGAAATTAAAGACCAAGTAGTTTAACTTCAATTTGCAGGAAAGTATTAGGAACAATTTTAAACCACCAGATCGGAAAATGCTTAAAAAAGCACAACTTGATTAAACGAAGGTGGGAATAGGAAGGTTATGGCTTACTAATTTGTTAGTTCTATGAGAAGCTTTTCTAACATCAGAAGTTGCTTAAAGTGCAGAATCATAGGGCAGGAGAGACTTGGGCATATTAATTTAATAGAAAATGGCTAAAGGACTAAAGGACAGAGAGCAAACCACTATAAACCTAGAACTGTACCATTTGAAGAAATTAAAAAAAAAAAAAAAAAAGAGAGAGAGAGAAAAAAAAGAAATGTGATCCCTTAGAAATAGCTTCTGTTCTAGTGCCTGGAAATGTAATACTCTGAGTTCAGTATGAGATAATAGAAAGGCCTTGCACTGTATATAAAATTCTATAAATAAAAGAAAGGTCAAAATTTAATAAACTATCTCAAAATATTTTATAAAACTTTTTTATATGGTACTTTTTGTACTCCTCTAACAATAAAGCAAAACTGTAATGGAAGTACAGTCCATCTTTCTTTGTGATACTCTTAAAAACCTTACCTAGAGTATGATACAGGAGTGCCAACAACAGATGTGCTTGAGGTTTTAGTAGGGGTTATAAATGTCAGTGTAGATCAGGAAAAAATAAAATTCACTGTTCAAAAAGCAAGTTTATTCTTCTGTCTATTTCTATCCAGAATGTATTAAAGACTTTAAAGCGGAAAAAAAAAAAGACCATCTCATCTTAGAAGACAAGTAAAACCAAAACAAAACAAGGAAAAAAAAACAAAAACATAAACCACTCATTTTAAAAGGAGTGAAAAGACCACTTTCATCTTGCTCTTCATTTCTTTGGAAGACTGTTGTGGTTTTTACTTGCCAGAAGTTTTTAGTGAAGATGACAATAATATCTCATATAGCCTGAATATTGCTGAGATTCCTTTTTTATCTCTTTCACTTTGTCTTTAGCCTGACAACAGTTACTTACCATTACAGAAGGGAAATCGAAAGGAAAAATTCCTTCTGGCTATGTGGCCACTGGAATGTCAAAAGATTTGTGAACCTGAATTAGATTATGGCAATTTTAGTCCTAGAATAACACTTTATATATATACATATATATACACACACATACACACACACACACACACATATATATATCTATCTAAGGAAAAATTCTGCATAGTTTACAATTTGCTATTTGTTTCTTAATACAGGTGTAATATTTTGAGGCAAGGAAATTAAGGTTTTTGTACCAGAATGATATATGCGTTTAAAAGGAATAAAACAAATTCTCACCTGTCTTTAATAAATACTGTATAACATTGTATATATCTTACAGATAATATAAATGCTATAGAAATCTGGAATGTAAATAGGTGATTTTTTTTCTGTTATTTTTTCTCTTCAGCTTTAGCTTTCTGAATAATGTTTAATATTTGTGGAGGTTTGACCTTGGCCAGCTGATGGATGCCCACCCAGCCAGTCTTTTACTTTCCCTCGTCAACAGGACAGAGGAAGAAAATAGGATTAAAAAACTCATAGGCTAAGATAAAGACAGGGAGGTCACTCAGCAATTCTTTCATAGACAGAACAGACTCAGCTCAAGAAGATTAATTTAATTTATTGCCAATTAAAATGGAGTTGGATAGTGAGAAACAAAGACCAAAACTAAAACACCTCGCCCCTAGCCCACCTTTCTTCCCAGGCTCAGCTTCACTTCTTACTCTTCTACTTCCCCCATCAGCAGCTCATGAGAGATGGGGAATTAGGGTAGCGGTCAGTCCATCTGTGCCACTTCTTCCACTGTACACTTTTCCCTTGATCCAGTGTGGGTTCTTCCCATGGGCTGCTGTCCTTACAGATAAATGTTTCACTGTGAGTCATCCATGGCCCACAGTCCCTACCAGAAAACCTGCTCCTGTGTGGGCTGCTCTCCACAGGCTGCAGCTTCCTTCAGGGCATAATCCACCTGCTCCAGTGTTGGGTCCTCCATGTGCTGCAGTGTGGATACCTGCTCCAACTTGGTCTCCTGCGTGGGCTGGAGGAGTCTCCTTCTATAGTCCTGTGGAGGTTTGAACCACAGTGAGACCATGCGGTCCAGCATTCACATCCCACCTCCTGGGATGGGAGGCCCAACAAAGGGGACACGGAATTAGGAATTAAGGACAGGGACAGCTCAATCACCAGTTATGGTCACAGGAAAAACAGACTCAAACCTGGGGAAGAAAAATCAATTTAATTCGTTGTCATTTCATCTAAGCAATGAAATGAGACATAACAACCCCATCTTACAATCCCTTACCCAACCCCTCCCTTCTTCCTGGGCTCAAATCACTTTGCTCCGGATGTCTCTACCTTCTCCCGCAGCAGCACAGAGGACAGGGATGGGGTTACAGTCAGTTCACCTCTACTGCTCTTCCTGTCATGGAAATCCAGGAACAAGATGTTCCAACATGAGCTTCCCATGGAGTCACAGACCTCTTCAGGCTCAGCTCCCAGCTCCGGCATGGTGACAGCCACAAGTTTCATGAGACTTTCCCCCCACTTTGGGGGTCCACTCCCCGCTCTGGCATCAAGCGCCTCTTGGGGTCTCCATTCCATTACACTTGTCTCAGGCTCGGCTTTTCTGCTCCAGTGTGGAGTCCTCCATGGCCTACACGTGTGTCTCTGCTCCACTGTTGAACTTAACTTCCATGGGCTCCAGGAGACCTCCTTTGCCTTCTCCTACTCCATCAGGTAAACTGGGTGTCTCAAGATCCTCTGTCCCCCCCCCTCTTTTTCTCCAGCAATGAAGCTCTCTTTGTCTGTCCTTTGTTTAGGCTGATGGTCATCTTTTGTTCAGGTCAACAGTCTCTCCTTCAGGTACCACACCTACTTCTCTTCAGGACAGTCCTTTCCCGCACAAATATGGATTCTCAGAGGCATTTCTCTAGTCCTCACTGGCCTAGCCTGGGCTGGGGGGTCTCTACCTTGGAGCCAGGGGAACTTTTTGCAAGGTGGCCCTTCCCCCACTACCAACCCCCCTTCCCCTCAACACACACACACAAACCCAACACAAGTTCTCAAAGAGGAAGCCCATTGCAGTCCAGTACATTTTTTTATTACTAATAAAAGACCACTGATTTTATATTTACTTGACAGTGCAGAGATCTTAGAACTAGTCTGGTATTGCCTTAGATTGTACTTATTTTTTCTTGTTTCACCTGTGGTTACAATTTCCTAGTGGCTAAATAGCCACTGCCTTGTTTTAATTAAGTTTTAATTTATAGGAAGGACATAATAGCAGAAACAGTTCTGTACAGACTGAATTTTCCGCAACTCTTGAATAAAAAGTGACATAGAAGAGTGCAGATGCAGGATGATACATGAGGTCCCAGGAAGGCAGCCTTGTGAATTAGACGAAACTGATTTAGAGATAACAGAGAGTAGAAAATTGAATGACTGTGAACTGATGAAAAGAAAGAGCACATAAGCAGACTGTGTTAAGAAATTGTGTAAAGATAATCCCAGGTGGACTCACAGAGTGAAGTGGAGAACATGCTTAGTGCTAATACACTGGGAAGTTTGACAACTCAGTTTGGAGGCCTCGTTTCTCTTGATTTGGGGTCTTGATTTCTCCTTGAAACACTTCGGAATTCTTTTCTCTCTTGGTTAGGGAGGAAATTATGCTGTGCAATTCTTTCCTGTGGGTTAATGGACAAGTGTAGAAAGTGGCAGCTTCTTCAGCCAATCATCCAGCCCTTCCAGACAATTTGTTCTTCTTGCATTGCTTCTGTTCTCTCTACCTCAGCTGCATATAATCCTTAACATCTCTCGTTTTAATAAGAATTTCTGATGGTCATGAGTTTATGATACTGATTCAGAAAGCTTCTGTGTATTACATCCCTCACTGTGTAAGAACTTTTAGATTGCATAATTTCCTAAATATCAAAGCATTCTGTTGTTTGTATTATACATATATTTTGTAATAATTTTACTGAAACCAATATAGTAAACCAAGCGTGTGAAAAACCCACTCCTTTGGGTTGAAAGATCCCTTTTAATGTTTGCATGCTGAATATTTTCTGGTCCCTGACATTGCCCAACTTGCTAATTCTGTCTTCCATGGCCTGACATTATTAGGAGTGTTTTTCACAGACTTTGTAGTGTGAGATCACCTATGACTCATGCCCTCTTCCTCATACCCTCTTCAGACCTTCTCAGGACTTTTTTCCTAAGAATTATGCTTAAAAGTTATAAAATAAATGCAAAATATTAACTTACAGGATATACTATCTACATAACAGTTTATGTTTTTCACTGTCTCCTCAGAGATCAACCTCATTCTTGTGCTGTGTTTTTCAGTGGACTTTTTAGATGCTTCTCCATCCTAATTTTTGTAAAAACAATATGCAACCTGACAAGTCTCATGCTTTGCAAAATTTGCATATGTGATCCCTTCTTCCTATTCTTTCACCACAGTTCTGGAATCATGAACATTTGCAAGATACTAGGTTGTTCCACAGGCCATAAAACGGGAGGTTCCCTGGCTAATGATCAATTATATGGTCTCAGGAGCAGCAGAAGCACTTTGAAGTCCTCTTCATTTACAGAGCATTGGAAGAGGATTCATTCTGACCTGGAGTGCTGCAACCTTTTGACTCAGGCTGGAGCCCACCCCTAAGGGGGGCCCAATAAATTGTTCATCTCAGAGACATGCAAAAAGTTTTTCTCCTTTACAAGGGATATCTCATAATCTAGTGCATATACGAATCTACATAAGACGCATATATGACTTCCATATGTTATGACTGAGAAAATCATATCAATAGCAATGACAAAAAGCATTTCCCATAAATAAAATGCATGCTTCCTTGAGAGGGGGAGAATGATAATTTAGCAGTTTTAAAATATGTTCAATGTTTCCATTCATAATTTAAACATATAATCTTGGATAATATTAGTTTACTGAATCAAATCAGCAATGGTTCAACTTACATTTAAGACTCCAACAGTATTACAACTGACAGACCACAGTAAAAAGATTAAAAATCTAAGTGATCATCAAGATACAATGATCCTTCTTCTCCACCCCCC
>NW_010318239.1:0-10549 GCF_000700745.2 Antrostomus carolinensis
AGGGGAGTGGGGCAGTAAAGGGGGTGTCTGTGGGGTGGGGGGCTCTGGATATCTCCCTCCCAGGTGGACAGGACAGCAGACACCAAAGGGGGATTTTTTTTATATTTTTTTTAAGTTATTTGAGGTGAGAGCAGCAGAGGGGGCCAAGAGCAGGCACGAGGTTGGCGTTGAGGTGTCAGCTCCTGGGGATATCCTAGAGGTGCGTTGGATGTCCTCTGGGCTGGTGCCCACCATACTCAAACCACATGGTGTCATCCTTCCTACCTCTAATTAAAAAAAAAAAAACAAACCAAACCACCCAGACTTCTCTTCCCCATGCCAATCCACTCCTCATCTTCTCATTCTTCAGACCCTTAAATATTTTGCTAGAGGTTTCCAAGAGAAAACCACTGTGTTTCTCCTGCTGCTGGATCTGTGACCTTCACAGACAGGATGAGAAACTCTTGCTAATTTTTTGAAGATGTTGTATTTGGAATATTCCAGGAATCCCAACAACTGGAGTAATATAATCGCAAAGAGATTCTCAACTTTCAGTTCACACTCCTCCCAAATTCCTCATCCCCTTGTTTGTGGGAAAGAGCAGGAAACTTGAATCCAAGGGAGGAAAGACTAAAAATATAAAATCTCACGGTTTTCCGAATGCTTGGGATTGCAGTTAGCACATGATTTTCAGAGGAACTCGGCACCAGTACAAATGGGATTTCAAGTAAATGGTTATAAAGATGCTGCTAAAGCAGAGACATATGTACAGCAAAATTCTGCTACCCAAGTGGCAATTATTTTACAAATTCTTCTAAATTTATTGGAAAAGTGAAACAGTCCATTCCCCCACTTTCAAATCACTGATCCAGGTGGCTTATAAAATCCAGCTGCAATTTTTATTTTGGAGGACTTATATAATCCAAGACAAGTTGCCATCTGTGGCGTGTGGTTCAGAGTCCTTGGCCAACAGTCAACGTGAAAATAATAAAATAAAAACCATGGTATTATTTCAAATTAAAGGACTCTTGCAATAAATAGGACTGTAAACAGATCGGACATGGAATCAAAACCTGAAAAATCTCATCTGACTGAGCATAAATTTAACTGCATTGGATAAAGCGTTTGTGCCACTTCAGCCGCATCACTGGATAGAGCTATTTAAAAATAAAGACGTATATTTGCTTTCTATTTACAATCTAAATATCCGGTGCACGTTAGTGCCACCATCTGAAACTGTCACAGGTCTTTACGGTAAGCTGATCAAGCCTCTGCTCTTCTGGGAAGTGCACTTATTCCCTCGTTGTAGATGGAGAAGCCAAGGTGACCATTGCCATGCTGGGAGGAGGTCCATGACTGCCCGATCTCCTCTGCTCTCGGGAGCTGAAGGGTGCACACACAGGGCCCTGCTGCAGAAAGGTGACAGGTCCCACCTCGCCTTTATACCAGTCCCAGGATGGTGACACAGAGGTGCTGAGGGCCCATCTCTGCTGACACCAGCTGTTGACCCCCTGCATAAACTTTTGGCTTTTTTCCTCCCAGCTTTCATGTTCTCCAAGGTCTGTGCAGCCATCATCTCCTCCAGCCTTGAGCCTCACCTCCCCACTCTACCCATCTCAAGCCTGGTAACATCACCAAACTCTGCATGTGGTTAATGAAGAGGGACAGATGCTCCTTGTCTGGAGAAAAAGGGGATTGGTGGTACCATAGATGTACCCACCTCCTCCTACCAACTGCGTAGAGCCCACCACACTGCAGCAGCCACAGGCATTTGGATGGGTGTACTCAAGTGAGCTGCAGCTCACGATGGGACTTTGACTTCACCTTAAGCAATGCAACACCCTCCTGCTCTTAGCAGGTAAGAGCAAAGAACCAGCTCAGACCAGGTTTCCCAGCCCATGATGCTGCATCACCGCAAGGAGACAAGATGAAAAAGATGGTGGGGGGAAAAAATGGCAAACTGGGGGTGGGGAGAAGTGAGAGGGCAGCAGATCAGCCAGCACAGAGGGATCTTGCAGAACAGGATGGGTGAGGGCAGCGGGCAGTGACACAGCCAGCCCAGGAGGGGACACAGCAAGGGGAGTTGTGCCAGCAGAACCCCAGACTGCAACTGCAGACGGTGTCTGTGGAGGACAAGGCGTGCCAGGGCTGAAAGCTGAACATAAGGAGCCTGATGGAGAGGGATTCAAGGAGAGGGCAACATTGAAAGGAGACAAGAGATGGTTGCGGTTTGGCAGTACACACATTACAGTCCCCGCTGTCCTCACCTGGCACAGCTCTACATATTGACAGATATTTTCCCCTCTGTGTGCCTTGCACACCCAAACCCCTCTCCTGTTTTGGGATTTGTTTGTTTGTTTCTTGCTCTCACACTTCCTACCATGGATCCACCTGTGGAATCAACTTCCCATCCTCCATCCCTTCCCCCTGTTTATTCGCTTACGCTGTTCTAAGCTATGAGCTGGAAGTGTCTTTACCTTTCTGAGCCAAAAGGGATAAAGGACAAGCAGGGGTGGGAGAGGAGGAAGGGCGCTACCAAGTTTGGATTCTTCCAAGGGGAAAAAAAAAATTAAAAAAATAAAGAAGTAACCTTTGTTTAAAGTACAGCACCTTTCTGGGCATCTGTCTCTTCGCAGAGAGCGAGTAAGTCTGGGAAGGAGAGAGAGATGTGCGCGCACACACCCAATTGCAAACACACACACACACACACACACAGATGAGCCTTCAGGGAATTGTATGAACTTTTGAACCAGAGATGCAGAGACAGAGCCTAGCCTGTTCCCACTTTAATAAACAATTTTTTTTTTTTTCTTCAATTAATTAAGGTTTGGAAAGAAAAAAAAAAAAATTGCAGAAGAGAAGTAATTTAGCATGCAGCGCGTACTTTACAGATGGATCCTACCTTTGGATGCTTATTAAATCTATGCATGATTGCGCTAGAGAAAATTAATCGCATTGTTTTTCACTATTCAGAGGGGTTTGCAAACAGCACAGAAAATGATGCAGAGCTCCAATTCCCTACCCCCACCCAGCTCCCCCCCATTCCCACACTAACAATAAGGACAGAAAGCTAATTCACATCCTACCCGGAACATGCCACAAGGAATGTGTTTTGACCAAGACTCATCACACAATCCACTGCCATGTAAATGTTTATTTTCAAGACTCAAAAGCCCCACTACCCAAATTTCTCATTCTATGGCCTCTGAACTATCCAGTTAAAGAGTGAAGGATTTTACTCAGACCCTACTGGGGTGACCAACTATTTGGGGTGTACTCCAGGGAGAAACCACTGTATTCCAGCTTGCTGAGTAAACCCCAAACCTCCAGTCCTTTGATGATAGAATATCTGGCTGAAAATAGGCAAAGTATTGAAATAAATCCCCTTGGAGCCACGAGAGATCAGCCTCCCATCAGCCTTCATAAAAGACTGTTGTACTCTAGAGATGGAGCCCACCTCCAGCCTCCTCCTCCCATTGCGGTCTCACCCAGGCTGCCCCAAAATGAGCCTCATGCTCAGCTCACAAGGACCACGCTCTTCTAAAGTGGTCAAGAAGAATCACTAGGTTTTCCTCAAGTCATCTTGAGGTTCCTTCTAACCCAGACCCTCCCAACCCAGCTCCATTTGGCTGGGTTTTTAACAGGACTAGCTCCCCATCAGAGGCAAACCCACCATATTCAATTAAAAACCCCAGAACACGTTTGAACCTGGATCTTGACAGGTCAAAATGATCACAGTCCCTTCTTCCACTCCTCGTTTCTCTCTTCCTTCCTATCCCCCATCCCACCTAGGAATATACAGGACTCCATAGCTTTGATCCCACAGATTAGAAATTGGCAAGTTTTATAAACAATTTAGAGTTTTAATAGTATCTGAAAGGAAAGTGGGAGGGGAAGGAGTTGGCCCAAAGAGAAGTAGTAGTGTCAGGAATTTGATAGAGAAACTAGTGCTGAGGTGGGTATTCTGAGCAAATACTCCTCCCTCCTAGAGATAAGTCCCAGGAGAAAGAAGGACCTGGGAAGATGCTCAACTATAACCCACAAAACCCACTCAGTTGCATGTTAGTACTAACGTGCTAAACTCCAACTAAAGAAGAGGGCTGTACCAGCACTTCATCTGGGCTACAACCAAGGAAAGTGCTGGAAACTACTGAGGTTAAAAGCTGACATCAGGAACAACCATAAAAGAAGAGCTCCTTAACCAAGGAGCATAATGAAATAAGGGCACAGGGTGAGACCCCTCTCACCTGGATTTGAACATTCCTATTCCAATTTCATGCTCTGTTTTACAAAACCAGAAGCTACTTGCCTCTCTCTCAAATGGCAGCTACAGGAGCAAAGGGACAGAAGCAAAGATTCACGGCACGACGACGCGTGTTTGCAGTAAATGCTGAAAATCAAATGTCAGAAAACCAAGTATGGAAGAAATAACGGGCAGGACTGTGCTCTAATTAGGACTGACACGCTCAGGAAACATACACACATGAAATCAAGGGCAGGTGACCCTCAGCCACCTCTAGAGCATCTCCAGCCATAAAGGTAGAGGACAAAATAAACATCCAAGGGTTCTGGCTTCCTCCTGGTGACAAGTTCCCGCAGCTGAAAGCACCATGCACATGGAAAATGATATTACCAGATTTCTTGCATCCTACTTTTCTTATAGAAATCTTGAAGTCCTTCAGACACAAACAGCCTGTGTCTTGCTGAGCGCGTTTGTGCTTTCCTGCATGCCGATGGGAAAGATGTTGTTTATAACAGATATAAGAGGAAAAAAATCTTGTGGAGCTGTTAAAGTTTTTGGTTCATTTTATTCAACATTACTTATATATTCTACTTTCACAGAGATACAAGCACCGACTCTACCAGCCCCATGCGGCGATAGACATCAGCAAAGGACCCGCCGTCCCTTACTGTGCTCCTTGCATAAAAAAGGTCTCAGTCACACAGATTGCAGTTGATTTGCAAAAGTTGTTTTACATTATGGTTACAGCCCTATATCTATTAACTTATAATAATAGGGTTATAACAACAATTTTTAAAATAAGACAATGAAGTCATACTGATAAAATAGGCCATAAACAGGGATCTATAGCCTGCTTATTGCTTTGTAATGATGAAATACGACTTACTCTCAGTTAGCTAGAAGCAGGAATTATTTTTTTTTTAATACTGCATCTATTAAATAAATTACCTCTAAGTTCTGTTGTCTGGAAGACATCACACATCACTAGAACTTCACAATATGGCCCAGGTGCGGAACAGAAGTAAATAAAGCCCCACACCACTATGGCATTTTCCACCCAAGGTTCCCAGAGTATTTCAGGCACTGGGAAGCTTTAAAACTTCACAGCATCATGTTCACAGATGAGCAAATGTGATGCAGGGGGAAGGTGCAAAGAGTTTTTCTTTCAGGTCAAGCACAATAGTATAAAAGGTCAAAATAGACACTGTCCTCCTTAATTCCTGGTTTGGCACCTCCAGAACCTCTTGGTCTCATTTCCTTCACCCCAAAAGACGTGCAGGGACACAGGTCTCATTCCCTGGGATCAAACTGGGGTTACAACAAGGGGGAGGAAGATGGGTCCATGTCTTCCAAGGCATCACCACAACCACAAAAGCCCAGCTCTTGTGAGCCCAGTTCTCCTGAGGCAACTGTGCTGCTGGGATGAGGATCAACGTTACCCCCAAGGCCTTTGGCCGAGTAGATAATGCCATTAGAATTTGTATTTGCATTGTTCAGAGCAAGTGAGTATTTTCACAGCTGTTCCAAGGTCTTTGGAAGTTGCAGTCAAGCCCTTTAGACACCTAAACTCAGGAAAGCAATTAAGCACATGCTTACGTGTGGTACTGATGACAAATCACTTTCTGTTCTGGAGCTTAGAGAGGGAGAGACTGCATAATTATTTTCAAAACAACTTCAACAGCAAATGCTGGCATTTCTCAAGTTCAACAAAGCCGGCTCAAGATCTCTTCTGGGGCACACAGAGTCTTGGGGTTCACCAGAAAGGTAAAGGAAAACACTTGAACATAGAGACTCTCCTTCCAGATAACATTCATTTTGTCAGCAACACAAAACCAGCAATATTCCTTGGATTTTCATACCAAAACCAGTACCAGCTCCAGCTGAGATAGCTATGGAGCAGGGAGGGCAAAGCTGCCTGACTCCAGTAAACTGACCTTCTCAAACCATCCTGACCTGCACAAGACCTCTTTACAGTTTGGAGACTTCCTGATGCTACTGAGCCAGATGTTCTTCACCCAAATTTGGCCTCATAGTGCTGGGCACCACTCAATTACAGAAAGTTTTCTCCTTTCTTACAGAGCACAAGGAAAAGACATGGCACAGAATTGACCAAACGGTTGTCCAGAGAGGATGAGCCACAAAATGAAATAGCAACCATTACGTGCACATGTGATACAATAAATACATCAACAAACTGTATAAGGTACAAGTGCACAACTCCAACTTGAGTATCTGACCAGGAGTGGAAATTGGGTCCTGCACGCAGAACATGTGCGCACACACACACAGAACTGAATGGTTGCATGAGCTGCTGCAGTCGCCCCCTTTGAAGGGACTTTGTGTTTGGGCTCTGCTGGACTTAAAGCACCATCAAGAACAGCACACACCAACCACCTTCCCCAGCACAGTGTGGCATTCCTTCAGCCTTTCACATGAAAGCACGGGAAGGGAAATGCATCCGTGCAAAAAATCACAGTTGAATGCTGGTCTCCAAAATCCACCACAACCCTGAGCTACCAACCACCAGACCTGCTGCTCCTCAGCCCTTCAACCCATCTAAAGTCATCCCAGAGCCCAGAAATCAGGTCTCAGCTGTGTCCATATCTAACTTTTAAAGAATTTGTACTTTCACATGGTCCAGGTACAGCAGCAGTAACCACCACCACTTTATATGTGACAAGCAACTATAAAGTTTCACCAACTATGAGGTTCAAAGCTTTCAAAAAATAATAAATATGCCCCAAAAGATTATTGCTGTGTGACTCATAGGGAAACAAAGGCACAATGGACTCTGCAGCCATCCCCACCAAAGACACAGGCAGGACCAGGATTCATCCTGCCTACCCATGCCACACTACCCAGCACTCATCCTCTTTCTCATGGTCCTCACACAAACCACTCACAGGGCAAAAGGTTTTTGGCAGTGGGCTGAAAAGAGGGGGGAACAAAATCAACTTTTTGCATCTTGGTGAGAAGATACCCAAAATATAACCAATTTGTTGGTGGTTTTTAAGGACTGGGAGAAGAGGAGGATGGAAGAGGCCTGGACTATCTTTGGAGGTTGCCATGGCTGCAAGGTCATCCTTCCAGACTTGGCTCTACCAGCAGAGTTCAGACGGGTCAACGTGTGACCGGCTCAAACCCCGAGGTTAAAAGTTCAAGCAACGAAGGAAAAACCAATATGTCCACGCAGAGTACGCTGTACAATTTATTTCAATTTACATCAAGCCATGCATATAAAATTTAGATAAATTCTATTCAGATCTGATGTCGCCTGACACACAATGTATGCAAACAGATGTCTTAGGGGCTTTCACTCAGCTTTGGGGAGGAGACAGGGTGCTAAGTTAATATATATTAATAATATATATAAATGTTTGGTGGTGGGGGGGGGAAATGTCCTTTTATTGTTTTACAGGAAAAAATTTGGGTTTAAAAACACTAGATTCCCCTTCTCCTGGTTTTAATTTTTCCCCCTCTTTGTAATTTCCCGAGCTCTCCCAATCCACACGGTGTCATATTAAGAAAGATAATGAGTATTTACAACTGCAGCCCTGCTTGTCACTGCAGTTATAGCCTCTATTTATATCCTGTGCCACTTTCTCTGGATTCCCAGTGACTGATGGGTTTGATTTATATTTCAACGTGGTTTTCCCCCTTTTCTCGCCTCTCCTTGAAGGTCCCACCTTCGGAGCCAAGCAGGGCGGCTGCGGCTCAGCACCGTGGCCACGAGATGGCTCCTGGACCCCTTCTCCAGCTCCTGGACCCCTTCGCCAGCTCCTGGACCCCCTTCCTCAGCTCCTGGACCCCCATCTCCAGCTCCTGGACCCCTTCGCCAGCTCCTGGACCCCCTTCCTCAGCTCCTGGACCCCCATCTCCAGCTCCTGGACCCCTTCGCCAGCTCCTGGACCCCCTTCCTCAGCTCCTGGACCCCCATCTCCAGCTCCTGGACCCCTTCGCCAGCTCCTGGACCCCCCTTACTCCAGCTACCACCGGGGTCTACACAGGGTCCAGAAATGCACCAGGACCCCAAGGGGCAAATGCTGCCATGAGCCACAATACGGCACCAGACAGGAGTCCTTCATGATGCTTCATCCAAGCATCAGCACTACCTACATCCTCACACAAAATTCCCCAATAACCATCTTTTGGTGCTTTTAAGAAATAACAGGAGAAAAAAAAGAAAAGGATGAAATATTATATAAAAATTTAAAAAGAGCAGGGCACCCAAAATGCAAGAAAAAAGGTCTCCTGTGACCGCAGAGCAGTAATAAAAAGTCTAATAATTTGGTTTTCCCTCATTATTAACTCATCTGGGTGAGTTTTTTTTGGAGGAGGCTGGCAGGCAGGAAAAAGAGGAGAGAAAAGGAAAAAAAAGGGAGAGAGCCAGAGGGTGCTAAGCAGGTGCCTCTTTTCCCTGGGGGGAGCTGGATGAGACCCCCAGATAGGCAGATATTTAAAGCTGGTGCCTGCCCAGGCACCCACAGGGCTGGGTCCCACCAAGCCCCTCCAGCGAGGTGCTGGAGCTTCGCCTGAGCCAGGACCAGCAGGATGAGGCTAAAATAATAAAATTGGAGTGTTCTGGAAACATACTGCAGCCTTTTAGGGAAAATTAGCCAGACTGTTTCTATAACTCGTTTAATGAGAAACAGTCACACTTTAAGGGGTGCTTGAGCTGTCGACAGTAATGAGAAGCTGCTGCACTTTGGATGAACACTGCAGTTATTTTCCAAAGGGTATTTATTTGGAATAAGTACATATGCACTCCTGCATCTAGCAGCACCTTCCAGCTTCCCAAAATATATATATTTTTTAAATATATATATATAAAAAAAATAAACTGATTTATAAAAAGCGCCTTTAGTCTGGCAGATAACCAGCAAGCTGTTAAACCCATTTTGGTAAGGCAGCAATTAATAAAATCAACTTGCTTGAAAGAAAGTTTTTCTTTTTTTTCTTTTTTTTTTTTTTTTTTCATTTCAACCAGTCTCTTAAGTTGCTTTTAGTGGTAAAAATTCTGCTTTCAAATGACCAACAATTTTCTAATAGTCAGCCTTAGCTTTTCTTCCTCCAGAAAATAATGAAAGAAATCATTTACACATTCTTTAGTTAGTCCCATAAATTTGAACAAACCTACAGTCAGTTGTCTGTTGAAGTCAGACGACCAGAATTTCATACATCAGAATATAAATCCAATTCTCTTTACCTGCCAGAATTTCCTCAGAGAGCAATTTCAAGGTCACAAAGAATGGGCCAAATCCTCAAGTCTTTATTCAGTTTTATTTAGTAATTATTCTGACTTCACCGCGAGTTTTGCCCGTGACCTGCAGTCCATACAAGTAATGCCTAAGTGATGGTTTAATAAAGACCTCGGCGTATTAAGGTAAGAAGATTGGGTCAAAAGGCAACGGTGCATCCGCGAGCACCAGTGTATGTTTGTGTTACAAATGTACCTACGAAACCTTCCCCATGTTCAAAGCAGTTCCTTATTCCAGGACAGGAAATTAATGATCTACCCACTTTTCAATGACTAAAAACGAGGGAATAAAACCATTTCAGAAGCCCTCAATTTCTCGATATGTACAAAGTGCCTTATTTTCATCATCCCTGTCAGTTATGACAAGTACCGACTGGACAAATACCAGCTCGAATTCTAGCCATTTATTTCTACTCATGATTATTTGAGCACAGGCTCAACTGCCTAAAAATATATATATGAGTTCCGGGGGGTTTTTTTTTGGTTTGGGGTTTGTTGTTTTGGTTTTTATTTTCCCCCCTCACAGAAAGAACAATAAACTATAAAAACAAGGCAGGAAGATTTCAATGCGCTTTGCAATGGTTACAGCTACTGCATTTCAGGCTCTGGTTCTGCAAAATGGATATTTCCACCATTTCAAATAAAAATAAAAATAATAAAAATAAAAAGCATTTGCCCTCTCAGCCCCCCTCTCTCCTCTCTCCAGATCTGTCGGTCGCTTGCTGGAAGCCAAGTTGTAAGAAAGAAGATTTACGACAGCAAGAAGCTTTTACTATATTCGTAGCGAGTGTTTCTTTTCTATCAGTTCCAGACTCGAGCTCACAGCATCCCTTGAAGAACAGATGTCCTGGGGACACGTAACCATCCATCCTCCCCACAGTTTGGGGGGTCAGTCCCGTAGGAGCCGACAGCCAAGAAGGCTCTACAATTGGCATGAGAAATCTACTTTTCTGATGAGCTGGAGAATAATATAAAAACGGAGGATTGCTGTGAGCAAAAGACGCTAATTTGCTACACTACTGGATGTGGCTGGGGAGAGGCGGCGGGGGGGAGAGGGAGGTGATAGTGGG
>NW_010318240.1:0-15290 GCF_000700745.2 Antrostomus carolinensis
AAAGCCGGTCTGTTCTCTGGGCTCCAGCCCGGCAGAAGGCAGGGAACTCCCATCCTTTTCCAGGCCGTTGTTCTCTCGTCCTATTTCCTCGCTCCTGCTCGGTCCCTGATTTCAGCCCTACAACACACGCTCTCAGAGGCAGGGTAGAATTTGGTTTCCATCCTGCAGCTGCAGGTCTGAGCCCAGACATCCTAGCAACGCCAGCTCTCCAGCCCTATTCTCCAGGCTGTCTTTAGTCACAGCTCTACGAGCTGTCTGTTTGCATTTCTCCTGTGCCTATTGATTCGGTGAGGGAAGCAGTGGCTCTGCTGAGGATGGTCAGTTGGGTGGGTTTTGCCTGTACATCTCAAATCACCAACTGCATTTTCCCAGCCTCTACTCCAGGACATGTTTTACCCGAGTAGATCAGCCTTCTTGAGGCCTACAGGCTCAGCTCAGCCCATTCCATCATTTATTCTGTTATTTTGCATTTTCCCAGCCTCTACTCCAGGACACGTTTTACCCGAGTAGATCCACCTTCTTGAGGCCTACAGGCTCTGCTCAGCCCATTCCATCATTTATTCTGTTATTGGAATAAATCACCACGCATCCCTGCGCAGTTAGTTAGGTGACTTTAACTTGTTCAAAACTTGTGGTTATCTGTGCATGTAACCAATTTAGATTTAATATTTCCTGCTTGCTTAGAGGAAAGGTGGCTGCCACGCCCACTCTTTGATCAGCAGGGAGATATCCATGTTCCATGGACGTGCCTGAGTCCCACGAGCCAAAATAAGTTCAAGATGTTCTCGGTGCTGTGACTGTGCCCGGCGTGTGCGCTGCCTCACGTCTGTGGCTCTCCGTACTCCGGTTTAACCCTCAAAATCACCGCACGAGCTGTGGGCCTGCAACCTTTGCATTGCAAAAGTGAACTAGAGGTTTTCCCACCCGTCCCTGATGCTGCTGTTTGATATTTTTGCTGGCCTTCCTTGTGAGTAACGCTGCTTTTTGGAAAGAAAAGGGAGGAGGAGAGGCAGAGAGCGCCTGTGAATGATGGAGTGTAAGTGAGCCCATTCACTGGGAGCTAGCTGATGACCTCCTCCTATGTGATTATGGTTGTCAGTAGAAATTAAGAACAAACTTTGCTTCCTGCTTCACTCTGTCTCCTCTCTGCTGCCTCGCCTGCTTCTGATTCACCATTTTGGAAGACTTTTGAGCCATATGTATTTAGACATGGCTTTGAATTCATGTTATTGCCCAAGCAGGGTGTGTTTGGAGCTGCTGTGACTGCATGTTGGTCTTTTCTCTTTGCCCATCACACCACTTTATAATAAAGTGTTGAAGTTTGTACCACTGATGGCACTTCCTTAATGCTTTCAGTCTCAAACCAGCGTGCCTTACATCCTGACTTCCCGCTGCCACGAGATCAGTAGCTATATGAGACAATTTAACAGGTAGGGAGACTGAGACATAAAGGAGTGATGTGTCACAGGGAAATGGCTGTTCCAGACCATGTGCCAGAGTCCAGACTGTGAACACGGTGTCCTGCGTGGTCTCCAGTGAGCATAGAACCCATTTAAGATTCGGTTCACCTGCAGTTCCTGTGTCCTGACTGTGCCACCAAAATGTTGGTGGAATTGGAAATGTTATAGCTCTGAAAACCTGAAATTACAGCTTATACCTGTTTGACGTGCTAATGTCTTCTAAAGTGGGGGAAACATCAATCGTTCCTCTTCTTAAGGCTGCAAAGTGCCAATCTGTGCTGTCCCGAGGTAGCAGAGAACTTACTACACCGACATTTGCTTCCCCTTGTTTTAAATTCAATCATTGCCTTCTGCATCATGTGGGAAGATGATATATTCCTCTTTTTATGTGGCACGTGGCTTCTCCTTTTCACATCAACAAGCACTTTCCTCTCAGTGGACGTGTATTCAATGCAGAGAGAGTTGGTTTATTTATGTCACCTGCCTGCCCAGCCTAAAGGGCTTGATGGCACCCACTGTTCTGCGTAAGCGAGGGGTGATCTAGTGCCAATATTCCCATTATAGAGATAAGGTGAGCAAAGGGGTGTGAGAAATAGGCATGACTTAAAAGCTGAAATCTCATCGTGCATCTCAAGGAGCAGAGAACTGAGTCTCACTGCACTAATAGCTCTCAGAAGCCTCCTCTGCACAGTTTAGTGCTGACAGTGAACTTGTGTGTATATGACTGTCTGAGGACTTAGGTTTTAATTTCCTCATCTCGCCGTATCAGATTGGCTGAGGCTTTGCCTTTAGAAGGACCGTGTGGGTGTCTGGTAGTCACACAGCTCACGCGCAGGGTTGGGAAGGGCAGGTTTCATTGATGGTGATGTGTAATACAGAGCTGTTCATGCAAATTTCAGAGTTTTAAGTTTTTATTGCTTTGACTTAAGGGAGAAAACTTTGTGGAAGTGTAGAGAGGATTGCTTTCATTAAATGAGGAAACCTGTAGCTGTTTCCTGCTGATGCAAGAAGGTTGTGGGGAAAACTGAAGCAATGTGACCATGTTAATTACTTGAGCTGGTTTGAACAGTGCTTCCAAAGGTGATTGCTCTTCCCTCATCAGTGTTCATGTGGCCATTAGGGTGTTATCTGGGGGCTGGTGCAACAGTTGACTCAACTCCCCACACATCTGATAGTCACGCACTGAACACTGGCTTTGTGCAGAATTGGTCAGGATCTCCACTGTTATTTATTCCCTGGTGCTAATCAAGACCATGCAAACTCTTTGTTGTCAAAGGATAAGCAGGAACAGTTCAAGGCCTCCTAGCTCTTTGGTTTTGCTCTGTCACTGTTTGCTGTTCCAGAGAAGCAGTGGTGTTTTTTCCTCTCTTTATAGTGGCAATGCCTTTGGCCTGGAATATTGTGTAGAAAATTACTGGAAGGGATCGTGTGAACTGCTGGCTCCTCTTCTCAAACAGTCTGAACATAATTAATATTGATAATAGGTGACCCACGTCACTCTACGGCAAGCTGAGTTTCTGATTTGTTGTGGTAGGAGAGGCTGTGTGGACCTTTTCCTTCCTGTTTCAGGGAGGAAAGTTCTGGCCTGTACCTGGCTCCAATGGAGAGCAGTGAACAAGTGCAGTATGTTGCAGCCACAGGCTCCCCTGGTAGGTTGCCTCAACAGTGGTGAAGGAAGTAGTGATCTCGACAAGTTGATATGAAATAGTTGTGAAATCTCCTGCTTTTCCTTACTGTGACACATGGGATTAAGCATCACTCCTTAACCTGGGCTTATGTCTTCCTAGAACTCTACTATGACCGAGGAAACCACCACGAGTTCGTGTCTCTTGTGAAAGACCTGGCCCGTCCTGGTGAATTCACTCAATCACAGACATTTGACTTTGAATTTACACATGTGGAGAAACCTTACGAGTCCTACACGGGGCAGAATGTGAAGTTACGGTGAGTCTCCTCCTCTTGCTGACCCTAGTTCTTGGTTCTGTGCACTGTGCAGGTACTGATATTTACCGTGATGATACTGGCGTTCAGCATCCCTTCCCAGCCATGCTTGCAGGCTTATAATGTAACTTCCAATGAATTCTGGTAGGCTGAGTTGTAAAAGGCTCTTTGAGGGCTCTATTTTTCTAAGCATGCATCGGGCTTTATGGAACTTGTTTTGCCCCATTTAAGTGGAGGGCCTAGATGTGAAATACATTTTGCATTCCAGTTGACTTGAAATCCAGTCACTGGCTTTGAAGGGGGGGTTGGAAAATTCTGAGATCTGCAGAAAGAGGTGTGTCTGTGGGACTGGTGTGATTAATCTCTTGCAAAAGGGCAGTGGTTCTAACATGTGCAGTCTGGTACTCAGATCCCCAGAACAGTGCTTAGGCAAGTCAGGCTCACAAATGCATGGAAGCTTACAGAAATCTTAGAAGCATCTGCTTTTCCATTTGAAAATTCCCTTCTGTCCTTTCCAGTATGGGATATTGGCTGCTCCACAAGCCAGGGTACCAGTGAGACTGCTTGGATAGTCCAGTGCAATCCTTTCAGCCCCACGTCCCTCTCTGCTTTGTCTCTGTTGGTACCTGTACAACCCTAATAGGAGGGGGACTCTCCTTGCAGGTATTTCCTCCGAGTGACTGTCAGCCGCAGACTGAACGATGTGGTGAAGGAGATGGACATAGTTGTGCACACGCTCAGCACTTACCCAGAGCTCAACTCCTCTATTAAGATGGAGGTGGGGATTGAGGATTGCCTGCACATTGAGTTTGAGTATAACAAGTCCAAGTAAGTATCTCAAGAGCAGCCAAGGTCTGTGGGGAACTCTCTGCTGTAGGGGACAGCTTGGTTTGGAAGCCCAAGGCACAGGTCTTGCAAGGGATCCTCAAAGGGATTCTTTGTTCATGTGCTCCAGTGAGTCTGGCAGACAGTTTGGATCCTGGCTTGCTGAGCTTGGAGCACAGCATGAGGCTGTTCCCTGTATCCTCGGCAAGTTCAGTATTTTCAGGTGTCTTCAAAGTATAAAGTCTGCTCTTTACCAGATAATACAGCTGAAGTGGGACATTAATTCAGGCACAGAAGTTGCAAGCAACTCTTTTAAACTACTTTCAGTCCATCTTTCCCAGGTGATGCTAGCGAATCTCCCTGCAGTGTAACATTTGGGTTAGTTTTAATTGACCTAAAAAAATTGGGTTTGGAGGCTTTGCTGTCGCAGATGTTTCTTGCAGATATTCAGCCTGAAATTCTGTTTTTAATGTATCTGATCATGCTGAATGTTCTTGTCGATTTCCAAAAGACCAGAGGATGAAAGATGAAGTGCTGTTCACAGCAGGCTGGCGGAGGTGGTTGATATGATGTGCCATCTGAAATTTACAGCTGGGGCTGTGGATAACAGCAAACTGCCTGACAAGCAAGTTCCCGCTCCTCAGTTTGAGTCCTGGTGTGCTGTGCAGTGTTTGATTGTGGTGCTTTCTTCCTTCACCTGCTAGGTATCATTTAAAAGATGTGATTGTTGGAAAGATCTACTTCCTGCTGGTGCGAATCAAGATCAAACACATGGAGATAGATATCATCAAGAGAGAAACAACAGGGACTGGACCCAACGTGTATCATGAGAATGACACAATAGCTAAATATGAGATCATGGATGGGGCACCTGTGAGAGGTGAGAAGGCAGAGGCACCCTTCAGAATTCCTCTTCTGAAGTCTTTTGGGGTGGGAATGTGAGTCCTGCAGTATCTTCAGTTCAATCTGTGTGCTCAGGATCCTATTTCAGTGGTGGACTCATGTCAGTTTACATAGGTGATTAAATACGATCCTCTTCCTTCTCTGGTATGATGAGGGGGAACTGAGGCAGAAGGAGTTGCAATGACTTAATTCTTTTGATGAAGCAGTGGCAGAACCAGGAATAGATGTAAATTCACTGTTGGCATGAGCTACCAGCTGGCATTGCTGCAACCTGGAGCAGAAAGAGGCTGTTCTGGCTCTGTGCCAGTCTCCTGTGCCACTTGTTTTCCAGTTCCATTGCCCAGCAGAGTCACCTGCCAGAGAAAATGTCACCTTACTCACTTTTTCCTGCAGTGCTGTCTTGATGCAGGTCACAAACGAGCCCTGTGCTGTTAAAGTTGAGCTCTTTTAGCTCATCTTACTCCACTTGTGGAAATGGTCATAAAGCAAAGTTTGTGGCCTAGTGAGATTTTGCTGGTGCTCTCCTAGTTTATATCTGTGCATTCTGTCTGTGCTGATGATTCTGTGCACTTCGTAGGGGAGTCCATTCCCATCAGACTCTTCCTGGCTGGCTACGAGCTGACTCCAACCATGAGGGACATCAATAAGAAGTTCTCGGTGCGTTATTACCTCAATCTGGTGCTGATCGATGAGGAAGAGAGACGCTACTTTAAACAGCAGGTGAGAAACAGAGCTGTTTGTTCTTCTTGGACCTGCATTGCTTGGGATACTATCTTATAAGGATCTTCTGGGGATTTGGGATTCCCTTGGGGAAGAATCATGTTCTTGACTGACTATCTGTAGGGACTAGACAAATTAGAGTGTGCAAAGAAGGTCTCGAAGGAATGGTCCACACAGGTCAGGTGTGTGGTGGTGGGGATCCATGTAGAAGGTGCCTACCTGGCACTTCTTTTCTGCTCTGTTGCCCTGTGGTAGAGCTTTTGCATCTCACCTTATGAATTCCAACGTGGTAGCCAATGGCAATAGGACAGAGCTGCCCCAGATGTCCAGTGGTTGCCTCTGTGTGCTCAGATCCTGGGGAGGAGCTCTCTACCCAAATTTTCCGGAAGGCTGCATTGCAAGGCTTCTGCTTGCCACTGCAAGTGGCCTCAAATGGAACATGCCAGCATGGGCTGAGTTCTCACTGGGTGCAAGCTGCTCAGCTGGCAGCTTGGTTCAGCCTTTGGGTCTGGGTGGGGCCAGGAGAAGGTCTCACAAGCCCTGACAAGCCCTGCTGGCTGTGTTACTACAGGAGGTGGTGCTTTGGCGGAAAGGAGACATAGTGAGGAAGAGCATGTCCCACCAAGCAGCCATCGCCTCCCAGCGCTTTGAGGGGACATCCTCACACACCGAGGCCAAGACCCCCAGCCAGCCTGCAGAGAACAACGGCCGGCAGTGAGAGGCCACGCAGAGGAAGGCTGCTGTGGAGCCAGTGGGGACAGCAGCAAGGAGGAAGAAGAAAACACTTCAGAGACTTCATGAAAATAAATACCCGTTTTTGACTTAATTCCTTTCTTCAAAGGACTCGTAGGGTGGGAAGGGGATGGGAGGGCAAGGCATGCTGGAGCACTGGTGGTGCAGAGTTGAAGGTACCTCAGTGCTTCCCAATCAACTACATTCCTCTGGGGTTGGCTGCTTTGAGGCATGTGTCTGGAGGCTGCAGAGCTGCCTGATCTCCTCTTTGCCCCAAGACCCCTTCAGTGTGGCGGCGGGGAGGGAGAGAGCAAGTGAAGGCCAAATCTGCTGCTTCTTCCCAGCGGTGTGGAGGTTGCTTTGGGGCTGCGTAGGATGGATATTTTCCTTGCCTTTCTGAAATCTTCACGAGGGAAAATGACACAGTGATTAGCTGGAAGGTAGAAGAGGGACTCAGAGACTGAAGTGTGGCCTACTTGAAATTGTTTAGTGTTATATCCCCTCGCTGCCTTCCCTTCCTCTTCGTGCTGGCGTTGGATGCCTTGTCACAAGCAGTTATATAATGTAGTTGAGTCAGCCCTGGGAGTGCCACACAGCCACGTGGAGCACGGGCATCAGCCGTGCTGTTGTGTCCTTGCTGTGGAGCTCCTGACCTCGGGCTGTGTCAAGGGGGAGCTGTGGCTGGTAGGAGGGAGTGAGGCATGCAAATGTGGTGGCACAGGTTGGGCAGAGCCGTGAAGGTCCCAGTGCTGCTGGGTGCGCAAGAAGTGGGGGAAAGAAGGTCCCTGGCCAAGAGTGCCATCCTAGTCTTGTCCTGGCAGCTGCTTGAGTGCCCCTGAGCTTCAGTGTCTCTGGCTGCTGAACTCGTACAGGTCCCAGTTGCTGCTGCAGAGCAGGAGCAGACCAGCCGTGAGAGGTCTAGAGAATAGTTTTGGAATGTGAGAAATAACTGGGCGCTTTCTGGGGTGTGAGCTTACGCTGCACACGCTGCCCTACTCGTGTCTGTGGCCTTGTGACAGAGCAGGCTTTGTAGTAAGGACAGATGGCAGAACAGAAACACGTGTGTGTTGTTTTGTTTTCTCCCTCGTGCCTGCAGGATGAGGATCAGTAAGGACAGGAAGTGGATGCAATTGTTTTAGGAAGCTCATGGCCTGTGTGTGCTGCTAGATGAAGCCAAGCAGCAACTGGAAGCATAGCAGAGCTGTCTGATTCCAGAGACATATTCCTGAGGCCTGAGCTGAGGTCACCAGTGAGGTCTGAGGGTATGCCATGAACTGAGAACCTGAATGTGGGTTTTTTTCTTTTCTAAAATAAGCTGCTTTTAGCCTTCAGCCAAGTAGAGTCATGAGAACATTCCCAGAGGGGAGTCACTCCTCCATTAAAAATTAGATGCGGCTTTGTAGGCTTGATTGACTTGAGTCTGGAGAATATCCGTCCTGTTTTGATGCCCTTCAAGGAAACAGGTGGTTAGACCTCCTACCAGATGGAGAGACAAGCCTGCACTTAATGCTGGGATATGAGCTCTATCAAGTGGGATTTGTCTGGATTTCCCTGTGAGTTTGTGGCTCACTAGGGTTTTGTTCAGCTTCCTTTTGACTCTGGAATGAACGTCCTCTGCCTCTGTCCTACAGCTGAATGTAGAACAGTTGTTTTGCAGCTGGGAAATGGAAGTATCTTCTGCTTGGTTTAGTGGAACAGTGCTGGTGGAGGGAGCGGGGCCTGGGTGGGAAGGGGAGCTTTTTATGTAATAAGACAGCTACTGTATTTCAGTGATAAATGTGTGTTTCTGCTTGCCAAAGTAAGTTATCTTTTTACTCACCATGTGTAAGGTTGTGGTTTTTAGTAGAGCTGGACAGTCTCGCTCTGTTGTAGAGGACACTAATGATCTCATCTCTGCTGAGTGCTTGTGTCACATCATATTTCTGCTCTGTAACAGTGAAGACGTGGCTTGCTTTTCTTTACATGAGAAGTCTGTGCCATGGGCTGGAGCCGTGTCTTCCTAAGACCGAAGCAAAAGCTTACTTTAGACAACTGCCTTGTTATGCCAGGGCAAGGGGTGGTGACCTGCTGCAGGTCTCACAGGGCAAAGGAATCTGGATGTTACTTTTGACACTCACTCTACTCCCCTCTCTGTGTAGGGGGAACCACCTGTGCTGTGGCAATACACAATCTTTTAGAGACAAGTGAAGCTCCCTCCGGGAGCCCCTGGGGATAGCAGACTATCTTTCCATGGCTAAGCTGAGCACAGCAGCACCCTAACCACCCTCTAGTTTTCCCTCAACTCCCATCTTGCCTATAATTTTTTTTCCTTGCCTATTCCTCTTGATTGTAGGCCATGTGGTATTAAAGAAACCCCATGGAGGAAGATGTCTCTGCATTCCAGGAGTGGGTTTTTTTTTACTGGCCAAACAGCATCGATACTGGATGTAGTTGTCTGACAAGACAATGGACTGTAAGGAGATTTCTATTATCTGTTCATCACTTCTGGAGGGTTTATTGGGAAAAGGTGCATGAGTGTATACATTGGGTTGGTTTTTTGGATTTTTTTTTCCTACTTGTGGCCCTCTCCCCTGTCTCCCTACTTGTGGAACCAGAATTTAGCAATGATCCCCATTTTTACTTAATCTAAATGGACCATTCAAACTGTTACCTACTAGGCCCTCTGTTTGTCTGGGGTGCAGCAGATGTGCTGAGCATCTTTAAAGAGAAGTTGAAGCATAAGGTCACTCCAGGACAGACAAGGTACTATAGAAGAGCATTTCATTAGCATGGTAAGGGGCAGACACCACCTATGCAGTCGTGTCCCCCCCGAGCAGGGTGGTTCTGTTCAGTACTTGGGTCATTCCCTCTCTCCCAGGCAGAGTCAGGCAGGGGGGGAAGTGTGCAAGTACTAAACCAAGCAGTGCAACCTGTAATTAAGCCTCTGCTGTGTTTACATGTTTCTTAATTCGTCGTCTTTTCAATGGCTGTATTTTAAAACTTGGGTTTTTTTTGTCTCTCCAATTAAAAGAGCCAGTCCTGGCTGTTGAATGCTGTGCATGAGTTTGTCTGATACGGTTTATATTGCCTGGCCTGGGTCTGGTTTTGTTTTTGTTTGGTTGGTTGGTTTTTTTACAGTATTAAGACATATTTCTTTAGTTCCATACTGTGTAGCCCTCCAAACATGCTCGAGGAGTTTGTCCTTTGTTATCTTTACAAATTCTTGGTCTTTCTTTAAGCTATGTCACTGCTTAGAAGCTGTGCTGATGGAAGACCCATGTAGCTTAAAAATCAACAAGCTAGCTTTTATTTCTTTTATTTCCCTGATGTCAGTTCAAGAATAACATGGGAAGTTTTGTACCTGCAGGAAGTTTTGTACCTGGGCTGGAAGTGTGTATTCATCTAAATTTTCCTGTTCTAGACAGAAGCTTAGTGATACCTTTCTGCAGAAAAATGGCCCTCTGCACTACATGGAACTGCACTGGATCCTGCAGTAAACATCCTCAAGGAGGATGGACCTGTTTTGTCCTTTAAGAGATAAATGGCAGATTTTTCCACTATTGAAAATTGAGTAGCTGCAATTGATTTGAAAAGGCTTTATTTAAAAATAAGCAAAAATAACAATGTGTCAGAATAAGGGACGTGTAGCTGCAAATCATGTGCAGGCATGTTCTTGTTGCTGCGACTGAGCAAGTAAACTTGAGAATTATGCTGGTTTAGGAGGAGGCATCAGCAGGCTGGGCAGAAGCTGTGCTGCTGTCAGTTTCTTAATGTGGCTTTTCCTCTTCCAGGCTCAAGACAAAATCAAATTCCTCTGTGTTGAAAAGGTAAGGAAGAAAAAGGTGTAAGTGGAACTTCCAAGTTCTCTGAGCAAGAGCTGCTTCTCAGAGGGAATGGCACCAAGAGTCCAGAGAAGAAGGTTCTTACCTTGTGTCAGTGGTTGGATGGAAAGACGTTGTCTTGTAAAAAGCATCATGTTCTTTAGGGGGCCTCCATCTGCTTTATGGGCCAGGTGGTGAGCCTTGATTTCAGAAAGGGGGATGAAACGTTTTGTCATCCGCACAAACTGGACATCCACCTGGGAAGTGATGGGCAGCAAAGGAGAAGGATATAGCCTCCAGATGTCACATAAGATCTTTGAGGGGGATAAAGATTTTAAACTGAAGCAAATGACTGATGTGTACTACCTGATAATGGTATGGAAGCTTTTCCTTGCTCAAGGCTAAAAGAACTTTCAGATACTTCTAGCAGGTGATTTGTTTACATGAATCTTAGCATGGTGCATTAGCAACATACATTCATCTTGTCAAAGACAATACAAAATTCAAATGTGGGACGTAGCCAGCCTGTGAACAGTCACTTCCCTATAATTTAGTGTGCCTCAAAACTACAGCTTGGTTTGCTGTAGACAGAGAGTGGTATTTAAGGATGTTCATTCTTTTTCCTAACACAGAATTCTGCCATGCATGGAGGTCAGCTCTGCATCCCAGTAAGATCTGAAAATTTAGGGAGCTACATTTTGGCAGCTTTCTGGAAGAGACAGGGAAAAAGGTACAGGAAACAATCAGGATTGGATTTTCTCTTGAGAGAGAAAAAGGTAGCCAGGCCAGGACAGAAGCTGATGAAGATATGCAATATGATGCAAAGAGGCTTCTACCTTCACTTGGCTTGCACACAGAGCTTGAAACAGCTGTATTTAGTTTACCACATTACCATGGACCATTTGGGGTTCTCTTTTCTGCTGGAGGAATCATAATGAGGATCCTTCTGATCAAACTGTGTGTGATCAGGGTATGCCTCCTTTACGATCTGAAGCACAAGGGGAGAAGAAGGTGAGACAATTTCCCATCAGTTAAAAACTGTTGTCAGCAAAGGGTATAAAATGCCCTCGAGCAAGCTGTGACTAGACATAAGGAATAATCCTGGTGCAAAAATCAGCCTTGCTTTCCCTGAACTCCATTCTAATGGTGAGATATCTCCTTCCTTCACATTTCTTGGCTCGAAGCACTGCAGAACAGTATGGCTGTCAAAGAAGCATCCTCACCTCTTCGGAGAGCAACGTGGAAGGAGCACATGCAACAGAGGAAAACTGGGTAGATGATGATAGTCTTTGTGACTAGTTCTTCTCTTAAAGAAAAAGCTTTTCTGTGCCCTAGGTTTTACACTACTGCCTCGCAGGCTCAGCTGACTAGAATTTAGCAAATCAGATTTTAATCAGAGTGTGGAGCCACACTTGGCTGGAAGAGCTGAAATGTCAGCAGGAGAACAGCAGTTTGGTTCCATTTCACTGGGGAAAGATGTCTGAGTCATCCCTGCTGTGACACATAGCGTTGAACCTAGATGCCCTAGGCTTGTTTGCTGCTCTGATTAGACAACTTTGGCACTCCTTTGCTGCTGAGACAGAAGTAGGGCTAATAACCCTGTTTGATAACCCATCGATTATTACTTCTCCCTGCCCCCCCCCAGCCCCTGAAACACCAAATGAGAAAGAGGCACTCACCTTGACAATGCCAACGATGCCAGGCTCTTTACAGTTACTGTGGTAGAAGAAGGCCTGTTGCCCAAGCTTCATGGCTCTCAGGAAATTCCTTGCCTGTCAAATGTAAACAAGAGGCTTTGAGCTCTTTGTTTCAAGCTCTCAGGGTTTTGTTATAATCAGCTAGGAACATGAACTAACAACAGAAGAGGTATATGTGCTTCAGAGCTACTCAGATAAGGTTCCCTACAGTTGTTGTACAGATGTTTTGTGCTGCAACTAAATGAAGTAAAAAACAAGGCTAAAGAGCAAGAAAGTATGTGGGAATTCAACAGCTCAGCCACCCTCGTTCAGAGATAGCAGAAGAGTTCAGTTAGCTGTCAGCAAATAAGCAGCAGAGCAGATCACATATAGAGGGGAAGCATATATAGCAGGGGAAGCACACATGGATTTCCTTTGCAGAGAGGCCTGGAACAGAAAGCTGTGCACTGACAAGGCATCCTATTTGTTCAAGTACAGACTTGCTGAAAGATTTTAAGGGAAATAAAGGCTGGTCTAAGCTAAAGACCAAGCTGAGGAAAAAAATAGATGATTTCACAGAATATTACCCAGCCTGAATCTACCTTTCACCTAGAGGCACTTAAGCAGGAGTTTTGACTCCTGACAAAATGCAACTGTAAAAACAGGCAGAGTGCCTCAAAAGGAAATCCTTCAGGCAAAGGAAACAAGTTATCTGTGGGGAGAGACACCTTTTTTCTCGTGCTATTTCAGTGATTCCATCTTTGACACGTGATCCTTACCTGGTAGTTTCTTACTCCATCCCAAAAGGTTGTCTGATTGGGCTGAGCTTTCAAGTCATCAATGCTGAACTGCCAAATGGAATGAAAATACAGGTTAAGCTCAAGAGGCAGTCTTATCTTTATTGTCTCACTGTCTACACTGTGCCTAAACATTTGTTCCTAGTAGCTCCTTCAGTTATACTACAAACTTGACACAGGTTTTCTGGTTCCCAGAGGGGCTAAAGAAAAGCCTCCACGAAGGAGGAACACTGCAGCAGTGTAAAGGCAGAGTCTGAAATAGATGCTGTCCCTGCTATCAACAGCTAAGCATCCTGAGAACCTGATTTCTTCCTTTATTACAAGTATCAAACCCCAGGGTTGTCACCCTGGAAGAAAACAACATTATGTCTTTCTGTTTCCAGGAAGACAAATGGTTTTTGAGAAGTAAAGACACAACAGTGTTAACACTGCAAACAATCTGCATTGTGTGATCCTGTAACTCAGTGTTCAGGCACTACAGCTCTGGACAGCAGTGAAACAGCTTCTCTACTTTGCAGAGTAAGGAGGGGCGCCAGTGCTTACTTTCACATCCACTCCCTTCTCCAGCCTGCTCTCTGGTTCCGATTTCAGAAGCCAGTGACAATACGTTATCTTGCTTTCCTCCCCACCAGGGTCAGATTCTTTTGTCTTCTTCCAGTTCTTCCATCCTGATTTTGAAGTCCCAGCTGGAGCTTTTGTGGACTTCTCTTCTTCCTCCTTATCTGAAGTCTCCTCAGTTTTGGCCATTTTAGCATCAGGCTCTTTTTTATCTTAAAAGAAACAATTAAAAAAACCCCAACATTCAGATAAAACACATTTTGTTTCCGATAAGGACTGGTGCTGAAACATTTTTAGTCACCCAAGCTGGTTTCACATACTGGTGTTTGACTTGCAGCAGAAGTCTGGTGTGCCCCAGTAGCATTGTACATCAGTGTTTATGAGTATTTCTAGTTTGCATGTGAAATAAGGATATATTTTTGTGTGTGTGGTATGCACTAATGTATTTACTAGTCATAGTTAATCATAAAAAAAGCAGGACAGACCATGTCGCTCACATGAAGTGTGGTTTAATTTTATTTTAATTAATTGCTGTGAAATCAGCTGCAGGTAAAAAAAAAAAAGTTTGTTTAGGTGAATCTGGTGAATAACAGGAAAATTCAGCAGCAAAACAACCTATTTCAATTACTGCAGTAGCTAGAAACCTTAGATTAAGACTCCCCTGTGCTACTTGATCAGACAGGGTTTATATCCCTCTTTGTCCAGGACACAGGCAGCAAAAATCAGTTAATAAGAAGAGATTAAAGGCTAAGGTCATTATCTGTTGGAGTCAATTAAGCAGATGAGTGGCAAGGATGAAGCTAACTGTGCAATTTTTTAATCTCACACCTTAAACACCACATAATGTTGCCTTGAGTGCAAGGTTTTTGCTTTTTGGTAGATGGTACCACATCAGCTTCTGCAGCTCCTCTGGATATACTTTGACTGACCATCTCTAACACATAGAACCTGGAAGTTATTCATAAATGGGCATGAGTTACATTTCTTAACCACCTTCTGCTGAGAATACAGCACTGTCCCTATCGTATACCTAGCACACTTGTCTCAGTCCATTTTTACAGAGGAAATGCTGTCTGTAAGACACGTGGCTTTGAAAGACAGACAGTTAAGATGACTGTCTGTACTTTCACTATAGCCTGGAACCTCAAGTGAGAGATGCTAAATAAGGATGTCAGCACAGACCTGCTATTGCTGCTTTGTCTCTCTTTCTGCTTGGCCAAGGCATCTCTGGTCTCTTTGAATTATCTTCTCTTCACTGAGAAGCACCTGCTGAATGAAAGAAGAAGAATTACTGGTTATTCAAGCAAGCTGAAAAAAGTAGACATATTTGAGACAAAGAACAGTAAAAGCTGTACAGTAAGCAGACAGTAAATAAAATTTCCTTTCTTGAGCTCAGCCATTTCCTCTATCAGTGCAAACGCTGGCACTGGTTGAGAACCACACCCTTGGTGTGTTGGAGGCAGCAGGCTCTCCACAGCAGTGCTCTGATGGACATTAGCAGAAGGGCTGCTTTTCCTCACAGTGGCGCAGCTGTTGGAGAGAAGTCCTGAAGGTGCTTGGCCTCTGCTGTGGAAGAGGGGCTGTGCTTTTGGAAAAGGGAGAACAGCTTGCCTCCAGAGCTCAGTCCAGCCTCGCACCAGGGGTGTCTGGCTCAGCTTGCTGCTCGCAGAGATTATGCATGCAAAGTCCCTTCGGGAAAGGGAGCAAGCTGGTCCAACCCCTGCCCCTTTCTGCCAGCAGCCCGTTAGAAGTTATTTGGCTCTGAGCTGGCCTCCTTCTGCCAGAGCTGGTGGCATCAACTTTTCCACCTTCTATGCCAAGCTTCTCCCCTCCCTCTCGCACACCCACCCACTCCAGGCTCCCCCTCACCAGCTCTGG
>NW_010318241.1:0-11952 GCF_000700745.2 Antrostomus carolinensis
TATCATATAAAGTCATGCTCAGTATGTAAATGAGGGTTGGCCAGAAAACTCTCTCTCTCTCTCTCTTCTGGGATTGTGGTTTCAGGATTTTCCCTCCTCTGGGATTGTTATCTAGGAACGGGCTGGGCATTGGTCAGTGGGTGGTGAGTAATTGCACTGTGCATCACTCATTTGTATATTCTATTATTAACATTACTATTATAATTATTATTTAAATTTTACTTTATTTCACTTTTTAAATTGCTTTTATCCCAAGGTACAAGTCTCCTTACTTTAACCCCTCCAATTCTCTCTCCTATTCCAGAGCAGGCAGAGTGAGCAAGTGACTGTGTGGTGTTTGGCTGCCTGCTGGGTTAAGCCTTGACACCTTTTCACCCACTCCTCCTCCTTGGGGCTCTCCATTCATTACCAGAAGGGGGTCCTGCCACCCCCAGGGTGCCCCTTGGCACTGCAGCCAAGCTGATGAGCCAAGGCAAACCCCAGCCCAGCTCCCAGCATGCGGACTGACCCCATCCCACTGGTGCTGCTTTTTAGACACCCTCACAGCCCCGTGCCTCATGCATGGGCTGCTGGTGAGGCATCACGGGTGCAGGCTCCTCACTCCTGCGATGGCCTTTGTGGTGGTTTGACCTTGAATGGTTTCCAGGTGCCCACCAAGCCACTCTATCACTCCCCTCCTCAGCAGGACCGGAGGTGGGGGAAAGAAAATTAGATGGAAAAAAACTTGTAGGTCAAGATAAACGCAGTTCAAGAAAAGCAAAAGCTGAGGTTGAGTGCAGAGGCAAAGGAAAACAAAATATATATTCTCTGCTTCTCATCAGCAGGTGATACCCAGCCACTCCCCGGGAAGCAGGGCTTCAGCACGCATAGCAATTTCTCTGGAAGACAAACATCGTACTAACGAATGCCCCTCGCCTCTGTTCTCCTAGCTTTTATTTCTGAGCAGACATCATATGGTAGGTATGGAATATCGCTTTGGTCAGTTTGGGCCAGCTGTCCTGGCTGTGTGCCCTCCCAAGACCTTCCCCACCTCCAGCCTACTGGGGCAGGGTGGGAATGTTGGAGAGACAGCCTGGATGCTGTGGAGCACTGCTCAGCAGTAACCAAAACACTGGTGAGTTACCAACACCTTTCTAGCTACCAACACAGACACAGCACTGTGAGGGCTGCTATGGGGAAAATTAACTCCATCTCAGCCAGACCTGATACAACCTTATTTAAACATATTTGCACTGAATAATACATATCTCTTGTGAAGAAAGGCGGGTATTTCTGCGCAGGGGGAACTTGGCAGCTCTGAATACTGAGCAGCCATCTCCTCAAAGCAGTAGGATTCAACCTGGTAATCAGCCCTATTAGCATTAAAAGGAGCTGTCTAAATGCCAAGCCGGGTTCAATAAATAAGCACTAACATATTCAGAAATGGCTTAGAAAGGGAAATTAAAAGTTTTGCTGCTAATTATGTTTCTTATTTTAGTTTTTCTGTCAATCCTAGCTCTTCCATTCAAATGAGACAATCATTTGCTGCCAAGATGAAGAAAATGAGATGGCCTGAAAGTTGAGGGTAGGCAAAGCTGTTAATACATAATAGAGAGCGAACAGGGACCTCAGCCCCTGGAAACACCCCAAGGATGGGGTCAGCAGATCCTTTGGTCAGGGACCCTCCTGTTGCAGCATATCTCAGCTCCTCTGATACTTCTTGATCCCACCAGAGTTGGGAAACATCAGGAGGTGGTACAGCTTTTTGTAGGCCACTGCTTCATGGCTTCCTCTCTTACTGCAAAATATCAGAGTGGTGACAGGAAGCTCTGAGAGCCCATGTTTGAATTTGTCTTCTGAAAAATCATGTCGTAGGAGGATGTTTTATGGGCAGCAGCCTATATATTGTACTGTAGGACTTGGCCCTTGGCTCAGAGCAGGGGAAACCACTGCCAGAGGAACATCGTTTGGGTTGAATCCCTGCAGTAGCAGCGGGAAGGACTGGGTCTGGCTGTAAGTGTACAAGGGAGGGGAGGAGAGGCTCCTCTGGTGAGCCAAAGGCTTGCAGCAGCCTGATGTTCAGGAGATGGGCAAGCAGAAGCAGGGAGTGCAGCTTGCTGGAGGTGCATTTTATAAGTAGGTTCAGAAGTGAGTGCTGCTTTTAACAACCAGCCCCACTCTGCTGGATCCAGCCACCTCCAGCGCTGCCTGAATGGAAGCGGCTCGCCCACGTCTGGTGCTTTGATGTGGTAATGACATATAACTGATACTGATGGCAAAGGCTAATCCACTCTGCCCCTTAATGTCCCCAGTCAATCATGCAATATTCTGTTATTGGAAAAACTCATTTTTGCCCCTCTGATGGTAATCAGTGTATGCCCTGAAGCACAAGGCTTGATAGCCTGTGTAATTTGCAACCTAGCTAAGTGTAACTGCAGATGTTAATCCTATTTATACAAATGCTTGACAAGCAAAAGTAGGGATGGAGGAACGAGCTGCACAGTGGGGGAAGGCACAGAGCAGGGTTTCCAGGAATGCTCCTCCTGCAGGTTTCAAGCCGCTGCACCCGCGCGATGGGAGACCGAGAGGTTTGGGGTGGGCAGAGGGAAGTAGCACAGGCAGCAACTCTGCAGTTGTGCCCTTCTGTTTGACTGGTATCTGTTCTGGGAAATGCTGGAGCAGACCTCACTGCAGAGCATGTCTTCTGCTCCAAGCAGCCACTCTTTACCTGACCTATGTGTGTCAAAACTTCCTGTGAAGAGAAGAGAAGAGAAGAGAAGAGAAGAGAAGAGAAGAGAAGAGAAGAGAAGAGAAGAGAAGAGAAGAGAAGAGAAGAGAAGAGAAGAGAAGAGAAGAGAAGAGAAGAGAAGAGAAGAGAAGAGAAGAGAAGAGAAGAGAAGAGAAGAGAAGAGAAGAGAAGAGAAGAGAAGAGAAGAGAAGAGAAGAGAAGAGAAGAGAAGAGAAGAGAAGAGAAGAATCTCTTATTTCTGCCTTTTCCTCTTTTCTCCCCAGAATGAGTGCTTTTTATCCCAAACAGAAAGGAAGTGCTTTGCATTTCCAGGTCCTTCTTTCACAGCCTGGTTGCTCTGAAGACTGCAGATATCCAGACAGAAGAAGAAAAGATAAGTTCCTTTCTCTGTACTATTTTGTCTCCAAACTTTCACTGAACAACCAGGAATGTTGTCTTGCCAAGCCTATCTCCTCTGCTCTCTGGAATCAGCTACTCTTCGCTTTGCTGTTTTCATTTTGCAGTTTTGCTAGATTTCTTCTCTGAGTTTTGCTTCTAATTTATATCCACTTCCCCTTTCAATGTCCCTCCCTCTGTCTTTCCACCTTCCCCCTGCTCTTTCTCTCTCCTAATCCCTGTTCTTGTTTTCCTCTCTTCCCTGTGGTCTATCCTCCTTAGCTTTTCATTCATATCCCCATAGCTATTGATATTTTTTCCTTCTCTAATCTCATAATTCTTGCCCTCTTTCTCACATTCCCAGTTTTCCTTCCTTCATCCCCTTTCCCAACTGCTTTTACTCCAAATCACAAGATTTTCTTGCCTCCTGCAGCCTCTGACATCCCATGTCCACCCAGCTGAGATATGGCAGAACCAAAACCCACTGAAATTGAGGAGGAAGACCATGGGAGGAAGAGTGCTGTGACAGCTTGGTTTAAGGATAGTTCTCCCAGGCATCCACTTGGTCCTTCCTTGAGGTTAACTCTAGTATTCTGACAATAATGCTCTCATCCACATTTTCCTCCTCATTTTTATTATGGCTCTGGATGACTAGACAGGATTGCTTGTCCTCCATGACCACCTAACAGTGCTAATCTCTGATCCATGGTGGCAAAAGGAGGACTTCAAATGCTTCAGTCATTCGTATGAAGAAAATGATCTTTAGTTTAGCCTTAAATTTTCAAAGGATGGCAGATGGGCTCCTAGAAAACTCTGATTTTATCTCACAGTGGTAGTGATTATTCCAAATATCATATTGTACCTTGTTCACACAGTCCTGCTTGGTTGTTCTCCTCTCCATCCTTGGCTGCTGCATCTTCCGCAGTTTCGGCTGTCCCCTTGCTCCCTCCTGCCTCGGGGCACACCTCGGTGTCCCTGGAGAGCACCTCTATGGCTGGAGGGAAAAGAAGATATCCCTGCAGTGTGAGGACATGGCACCAAAACTGCCATCACAGCCTCTGATGGATGCCAGGTGGGGTGGGGACCATGCATCCCTGCTGTGGTCAGCCAGGGTGGAGGAGGGTGGTGGGCCAGCTGAGCATCATCTGCCTCTGCAAATACCTTACCTGGGCTTTCTGAGACGGATATCCAGTGGGTCCAGAGAACTGTACAAGATGCACCAAGGCCTGAGGTCGTTCCTGTAAGTGAAGTGCTTGAATTAGGAGCCTAATATTATCAAGAGCAAGGAACAGGCACCTCCAGCGAGTGATTCGGAGTAGGTACCTAACTCAGGGGGAATCAGATGGGGACACAGCTCTCTAGTTACCCACTTGTAAAAGGGCAGGAAAAAGCATTTATTCACCTCACCAAGGTGTAATGAGACCTAAACATGTTAAATAATATATTCTAGGTGAACTACTGGAGGGCCACAAGGATGATTAGAGGGCTGGAGCACCTCTCCTATGAGGACAGGCTGAGAGGGTTGGGGCTGTTCAGCCTGGAGAAGAGAAGACTCTGGGGAGATCTTATAGCGGCCTTCCAGTACTTGAAGGGGCTACAGAAAAGTTGGGGAGGGACCTTTTAAAAGGGCAGGTAGTGATAGAACAAGGGGAAATGGCTTTAAACTGGAAGAGGGCAGGTTTAGATGAGATATTAGGAAGAAATTCTTTCCTGTGAGGTTGGTCAGACACTGGAACAGGTTGCCCAAGGAAGCTGTGGATGCCCCCTCCCTGGAAGTGTTGAAGGTCAGGTTGGATGAGGCTTTGAGCAACCTGGTCTAGTGGAAGGTGTCCCTGCTGATGGCAGGGGGTTTGAACTAGATGGTCTTTAAGGTCCCTTCCAACCCAAACCCTTCTATGATTCTATGAAATATACCCTGAGGTGATGCTCAGTTTCTGTACTCAGCTGCTCCGTACTGAAAATACCCTCCTAACTGCCTGGTGCAGGAATAAACTGTGGGAGAAAGGCTTGTGTATTAAGAGAGGCACCAAATCTGCTCCCATCACAGGTGGGTACCCAAAACACATTTGCACTGATGATGGGTACCTGTGCCTGTGATTGCTCATTCTGCCCGTTTCACTGAGGAGGGGAAGGAAGGGAGGTCATTGCTTTGTGACTGCAGGAAAGCCCCAGTTTCTAGGAATTCATGCCTTTGGGTAAAATCTGGCCAAATAAGTCTCTCAGGCCTCACAGAAGAGAAAGGTTTAATGCCAGCAAGCCTGGGCTTTGCATGAGTTGTGACCAGCAGATGATAAGTGACCCCATCAGGACAGGAGGGACTCAGCCGCCCAGCGGTGTTTCCAGCCACGGATTTCCCTGGCTTTGCTCCTCTCCCAACAGCCCCACAACACTCAGCACCTGCACCCTGATGTGTTGCTGCTGGCATCATTCCTGGTCCTCCAGGATTACTGAAATAGCAGCATTTCACTGGTCTTATTCTAGGTTTAGCAAACCTAAACTGAACAACAAAAAACCACCCAAACCCAAACCAAGGAAAACTCAGCTTCATGACTATTTAATTAAGAATGATACCTCTGGAAAACATAGTTATAGACTACACTGAGTTTGTTGAGCTTTGTTTTCCATCTCTAAGGATGTCTTCCACCTATCCAAGAAACTTCAGATGCGCTAAGAGCCCATACTCATGGGTGCACACCAGTGCTTTACCCCAACAACGCACCCTCTCTGCCTGGTTACACTGAGTCTTGTTTCCTTTTTGGAGCAAGACTATGACAGCTTGGTCCTGTTACATATTTCTATAGCTGCAGAAGCCTAGACTGTGGCCAAGAGCCTCCACTTGCTGTGGTTCCAGCTGCAGGGTCTAAGGGCAGCAGCGAGGATGGGCTGGCAGGGGATGATAATATATTTAACTGTATCCATTAATACAGATGGAAAAGAACAGACGAGCATTTAGGCACATTTGCTGCTTTCTTTCAGACCTGAGAAAGAATTGGTACAGCCAGAACACATTGTCCAACCCAGCTGTATACTACATTTGGTCTAATAAAAAACTATTTAATTTACCTACAAAAATTACTCTTCTGGGCACTTTACAGCTGTAAAGCATACTGTTTTCTATTCCTGGCTTCCTTTCAAAGGCCATGTCTCACTGCTTATATTAGTGAATGCACCAGACACATCTTACAGCCAAGTAAGCACTGCTGCAGGAGTCTTCACATTATAGTTTTCTATGCTTGATCCTCCAAGCACTTACATTGATTTTACACTCATAGTACTCCTGGGACACCCAGGCAGCTGCTTCATGTTTTCACCAGTTTAAGTAAGACCAAGATTGGGTCCAAGAGCTTGTGTGCCTTGCAACAGCCTACATGTTGCAGGTGCTTTTACCTTGGTGAGCTTATATCTGTGTTTCCAGAGGACAAAGAATAGGACTGGGATCCACAGCTGGGATGAATGCAAAACTGGTGGTTAGCTATGGGAATGGGCAAACAAACCCAGATGAAAGCAGGCAAAAACTGGTTTAGGATCTGGTTGTGATGCACATGCCAGCTCGTAGCATTTGGTCCTTTCAGCGTCCCTGAGACCAGGTGCAGAGGATGGTTCAGTCAAAAAAGGTGTATTAAAACCAGAACCTTAATGCTGCTCACCTTGGTTTTCTGTGGGCTT
Organism: Antrostomus carolinensis; assembly: GCF_000700745.2. Classification (NCBI taxonomy): domain Eukaryota; kingdom Metazoa; phylum Chordata; class Aves; order Caprimulgiformes; family Caprimulgidae; genus Antrostomus; species Antrostomus carolinensis. The sequence continues at coordinate 6,770 of NW_010318241.1, forward strand.
AAGGCTACTCTTGCCACCCATAGCCTCTGAGCTCTTCTTCTCTCCTATTACTGAAACAGCCTAAACATCATGTTTTAGTTATAAAGTGAGTTTAGTGGATAGAAGGGTGGGAGGGGAAGGGGGATTAAATTTACTGCTTCAGTGACTACAGATCTGAAATAAATCTCCGATTCAATGATAGATCAATAACACCAAGATTGGGTTTAAATTATTAATAAACTATGAGAAAAGAGGATAATTATTCTATGAGTCACAGCTCTCTAATGCACTGCACATTTTTTCCCTGAGACATCTGCATTGAAGCACGACCTGACTATCTTTTGGCAGAAAGCTGTAGCCAAGAAGTTACTGTTTCTTGTTTTGCTGGCTAAGCGTTTCCTAAACCCTTGTGGGCTGAGAAAGCCTAGTGACAACATTGTGCTTCCCTCACAGAGAAACCCTTAGGCCAGGATCCCCTAAAACATTTATGTGTCTACTGTGTCCCTGGAAATCAATGTGACTTTGGCCCTCAAACATCCTTCTGAACCAGGATAGCTGGAGATGGAGGAGTTGTGTTAGCCTAGAAGGAGATGCTGGCCTTGAAAAGTGACCTTGGATGGTTGCAAAGGCCTGTCTTGCTGGTGGCAAAAGGAGGGACAGCCTCAGGACTGCAGGAAGCCGGGAGAGGAGGAATGGCTTTTGCACATTGCTGGCAGACTGCAATGACAGCACCATCAAAGCCCTCAGGGACTTCAAGTGAAGTTCACTTCAGTCCCTCTCTTTGGGTAGTAAGAGAGGGATTCATCAGCACAAGGAGGCCTGTTATGATCAAGATGATGAAAACTAGAATATTCGTCCATTCTGGGTTGTGACCATCTCTGTTGACTGAGACAACCAACACTGATAAAGTGTGGGTTGGAGATGCTGAGCATTGCTGGGCATCCTCTCACCTCAGCAGCTGTCATCCAGCTCCATCATCATGGCTTAGGGTGGTGATGGAGAACAAGTCCTACTCCAAGGGGCAGCTCACTGCAGAATCAGCTCATCCTTACACCTTGACAGAGTGTTCTGGGGTCATACAGGCTCAGAGCACTCTTGCTGATGCTCATCATTTGCTGGGCCGTCACGTGAGGTGCTGAGTGTGGTGCTGGATAATCCCTGGGCTCTCACTCTGTCTGACCAGCTCTGTGTAGGAGTCTGAAGGTTTGCCTTTTGCCACTTTCTACATGAAAACCCTGATAATGTGGAAAGTGAAACAAAGCTGGGTCTAAGGAAAAATGCTATAAGGCATTTTGTGCCATAATAATAGGGGGGGGACAGAATTTAGGATATTGGTAATGAGAGACATTTATCCTTGTCGAAGTGCTTCAACTGAATCAACATTTCTGCTGAACAAAACCTACCAAAACCTACCTTGTGAGTTTTGGTTTGTTTTGTGGGGTTTTTTTGTTTGTTTGGTTGTTTTTTTTAGTAAACTGGTGCCAAAATCCACTTAAAAAAGTCTCTACAGTTTTGAGTACTTGGGATGTTGGATAGAGATACTTTAAATGAACTCACCGTCCTCCCCGGCAGCCAGGGACTCGTCTGAATAGCTCCACTCCGTCTGGGTCATTTTGTCCTCCATGTCTGGCCTTCTGCTGCAGCAGGAGGCAGGAGAGCCGTCTACACTCCATCTGCAAAGAGGTTACACTGGGTAGGATGCTTGTAAGTGGTTCATACCAGTGGGGAAGAGGGCTGTGAGGTTTAGGAGCAGGCAAGCTTTCACAGGTGTTTCCAGTGATTCTCAGTGGCTTTATTTTGGGCAGGGAGCACCAGTCACCTTAAATGAGTTCTGGCTCAGAAGATGTGAATGTTAGGTATTACAACATGCAGAGGGGAGAGTTGTACTCACAAAGCTAAAGAGCAGCAGGGCCAGAGGGGTGACTGGGGCTTTCCAGACCCCCTCCCACTCTCTTTTCACCTCCAATTGTCTGGCAGGATATGAAATAATTCCCAGCCTACGACACGGAGCTATCAAGGTGTCCAGCTGCTTCTATCTGTGTAACACAGTGAGAATTTTTTGATTGCCCCTGTGATATACTAATTTAAAGATGCCTGTGGCCTCAACAAATGAAAAAAAGCATGAAAAATAGAAGATGCTGAACAAACTGTGGTTGGGGTCTGACTTGATCTGATTCAAGGGACAGAGAGAAGAGCTTTTGATTTTTTTTGTTTGTTTGTTTATCTGCATTAATAAATCAGCTAGGTCTTTTCACATCACTGATTTTTTATTAGTTACCTATGAATTTTAAGGAATTCTGGGCACAATGCACAGAAATTAATGCATCTGTGGATGAAAACCTTTAAGGAACAGGGGGAGCAGCAATGCTCTGATGCCTCCATCGCATGTTTGCTCTCCCAGGTCTGCTGAGGTAGCGAAACGCCATCATCTCTGTCTTACAAATGAGGAGCAGGGGCCAGTAAAGGGCCATGTGCGGGTTAACTGGGACAGGTATCGAAACAAAATGTCAGAGGAGCCTTGGTTCCTGGGACTGGGGGGTTGGTGGGTGACTCCACAAGTCAAGATGTGCTCAGACCAAGCAACCTGCCTGCCCATCAGAGGTCTGGGTGCAGCCCCAGGGACATGCCAGCAGCTGCCTACATGAACCCAAATCTCGGGCGGTGCCCTAAAGAGAGCTCAGGCCAGTCCGGCATGGAGCTGGGCTGCTGGGTCCCTCCCAGCTCCTGCAGCAGCAGCTCTGCAGGAAAGCACAAACCTCTTGGGTTGAAAGTCTCATTTTTCTTGCATTTGTGTAGTGACTTTCTGTTAGCCTGGAAACTGTAAGATCGATTTCCTTTGATACTGCAACAGAGGTTTTACTTCAGACCATAACGTTTTCATAATTTGGGGAAGAGATAGAGGCTTTCAGGCTGCAAGTTACAAATTTATAACCCTATAATTTGGGGCTGAATCAGCCTGGAGAAAAGAAGGCTCTGGGGAGACCCTATAGTGGCTTCCAGTACCTGAAGGGGCCTACCAGAAATCTGGGGAGGGACTTTTTACAAGGGCAGGTAGTGATAGAACAAGGGGTAATGGCTTTAAACTGGAAGATGGTAGATTCAGATGAGATATTAGGAAGAAATTCTTCACTGTGAGGGTGGTGAGACACTGGAACAGGTTGCCCAAGGAAGTTGTGGATGCCCCCTCCCTGGAAGTGTTCAAGGCCAGGTTGGATGAGGCTTTGAGCAACCTGGTCTAGTGGAAGGTGTCCCCGCTGATGGCAGGGGGGGTTGGAACTAGATGATCTTTAAGGTCCCTTCCAACCCAAACCATTCTGTGATTCTGTGATAATGAAAAAAACACCTGGCTGCATGTTCATGTAGCAATACGACAGCCTTCCCTTAAACAGCTGCTTATAGCCATATCCCTTGGTGCCAAGTGCATGTGGTAAAATCTTCAAGGAAAAAAGCCAAAACATCCTTCAAATATTAATATAAGGAATGTTATCAATGAACTGAATGCCACTTAATGAAAAATAATTCGGTCTTTATTTGTCTCTTGAACAAGTATTTCTATTCCATTTCTTTTCTCTCCCCTTCTCTCTGTCTGCAAGGAAGATTAGAGATGTCTAACGTTTATGTTGGACAGCTGAAAGGAGTGAGCTACATCCCTGGCTGCTGTGAATCCACATTGTTGCAGTAGCATTGGTGGTGTGAAGGGTGGTGTTATGCTGATTTACTGTGGCTGGGGAATCGGTCCTCCCTTTACTCCTCAGCTGGAAGATTAGCCTGCAAAATAAGCTGCTTCAAGAGATGCTGCATGGGATTTATCTGTCTAACAAAAAAATTAAAAAATTAAAAAAAACCTCTACAGATGCTGGCAGCATCCCTTTTAATACAGCAAATGTTAAGGGGCCCAAAGGCAACCACTTGGACAGGCATAACTTCCAGTTTATTAATAGCTGGGGGACAGCAGTGGCTGCCAGGCTGTGGATGTCTCAAACATACTGTAAATCTCCAGTTGTTAGGTGTTCCTGCTGCTTACCCGCGCATGGCATAAATACAGCCTAACGTGACTGAATTATATAGAAAAATGTTACCAATTACTCTCCTTACTTGGATTCCTTTGGCTTAGAGCCAGTGGGCTGAGCTGACAGGGAATCTGTTGCCGGTGCTGGAGGGAAGAGAAAAAGATTTCTTTTAAAAAAAGATCCTCGTTTTGTGTAGAACAGCAGGGTATTTTCCTGCCTTGAGATTTCTTGCCATTTCATTATTTTGTATTTCAGATAAAACCTTCTCACCTTAACGAGGAACATTTTTTACCATCAGTTTTAATGGTATAATAAATTGAGGGAGAGTGAAGAAAAATCTCCCAAAAAAGAGTGGTAAAAAAGGTAGCTGGAGACCGAGGGCAGGTTTTGCAGAGGAAGAGACAAGAGTTACAAGCTAATTTACTTTGCCTTTCCACTCAGGTTTCATCTGTAAGCAGCTTTGGTCTCTTTATTTTACCGACTTTTTAGGAGGGCATATTCCCATGTGTTTCACCTTCACTGCTCCTGCCAGTGCGGCTGCACAGGGGCAATGGGGCAAAGGGGACCAGGGCTGCCCATCTGTAGCTTGATGCTACAAGAATGGGGAGGAAACTGGAAATTTTGGCCTGAACACCTCGTACAGGCTTTCTCCTCGAGGTTTGCATTAATTCAGTGGCCATGGGCTGTATGTTTCCCTTTGCACACAGAGCACAGCAGCCCTGGGGTCTGTTGCAGCCCTCACCTACACTGTTAATTGTACATCTCAGCTCAGCTCAAATGCTCTATCAGATAAACCACCGCTGATGCAACCTGCCCCAGTGCCAACATCCCAAGTGGAGTTATTTCTTAAAAATCAGAGAGGACAGAGGAGAGATTTAGGACATGCAGAGGTCTTGGAAGAGGGCAGGGACCTGGAGGCATTTGAGGAGGGCAGTAGGGTGGCAGAGAAGATGGTGGAAAAGAAAATGTAGAAGAGTAAGAGACATGGAAAAAAAAAAAAAAAAGGCATGGCTGTGACAGGAAGCCAGAAAAAAACATCAAAATGAAGGCTACTGATCTGATTATATAAGTCACTCTTATGAAAGACAAAAAAAAACAGTGAAAAGAGATTGAAAAAGGCCAAAGAAGCCCTGTGGTTCACTGTACTTTACAAATTCTTGAAAACATATTAACTGTTCACTCTAGGTCCCTAAT
>NW_010318241.1:11983-12968 GCF_000700745.2 Antrostomus carolinensis
ACTTGTGCCTAAATACTAGCCCTCGACTGAAATAGGCTGAAAGAAACTTCATATTTCATCTGAATTTTAAATTGTGATGTGGAAATCCAACAAGCGATTGCCTGGGGTAGCACTGAAAGGTTTCTGCATGCATTTGCTTCCAGCCACTTGTCGCTTTTTCAGATCCTCAGCCTCTTGCCGGAGCAGATTTGTCCTTGAGGGTGCTGCTCACATGTATGCCTGCTAAGAATACTTGATTTCCACGTGGAAAGCTCTTAAAAAATAAACCTTATGTGTGCAAACAGTCATTTTTTCTCATTCTTGGGATCTGGCAAATTTACATTGAGAAAAATGCAAAAGTGAGCACAGAACACTTCTGTTGGCCAGCCCCCAGTAGGACCAATACATTAATTCTCTAGGAAATGGACAAACCTTTACTTTACTTTAAGTATTAGCCTGGCTCTTTCATGCTGGTTGTGCATTTCTGGCTGTGCCAAGGCAGGCTGTGCTAGGGGCTGTCCTATAGCAGGTTGAATGTGTGCTCATAGTGTGTTCAGAGAAGAAGTAAGGAAAAAGTTCAATCTTTCCTCTAAAAAACTGGTTTATACTTAGGATAAGGCCACATTGTCCCACTTGGACCCCAGTTTTGGATACAGTCTCTGTGCAGAAAGCTACACTCTCCCTGTGTAGGGACCCAGTTGCCATTTTCCCGCAGCTGCTCTGTGGCTTCCAGTGGCTTTTGATAGGGCCACTTGTCCCTTCTTCACCCCCTCACAGGGGACAACTGTGACCCTGCCCTGCATACAGCCACAAAAAAAACCTGGTTTGTAAGCAGAACCAGACTGGGACGAGTTCTTGCTATCCTTAAAAAAGTCTTTTTCCCTCTGTAATTTAGAGAGTTTTCCTTTCCATGGATTAACTACATTTTTGCCCCTGCTCTCTGCCTCCAAACATTGGCTGGGTTGCTTAATGAGCTGTAAAATAATGTTTAGGCTATATATATATA
>NW_010318242.1:0-10977 GCF_000700745.2 Antrostomus carolinensis
GGCCTCTAGCCGGGGTCAACCCACCACACAACTCCATCAGGAAAAAAAGAAAAAAAAAAGGTATTGATTAGCTCCAAAGATGCAAAGGGGAGACAAAGAGACAGTTTTTTTCTTGAATTTGCATAGGTATAGACTAAATGGCATCAAATCAGCCGTGGCAGTTACTATTAGCCTGCAGCTATAGCAACACCTTTTCCCCAGCAGGAACAGTTGTAGAGCAAGGAGTCTTAGCAGTAGTAGCCACAGGAGTATATCTGGAGAGAATATTAAAAATGTCTGTATGCAGCGCTGTTGTTTGATGGTGAGTGCTGAAAAGTAGAATGACCTATCCAGCACAAAAAAAAAAAAAAAAAAAAAAAAAAAAAAAAGAGGTATTAAAATTAATTACCTCTGGGATAGATTTGGTGTTGAAGAATTCTGCAAGATGTGCAAGTACTTTCAGCTTTGATAAGGAAATTTGTTAAAAGCCAAGGGAAACTGGATAACCAGAAAACTGAAACTGCCACAAATTTCTACCATTGTCCAAGACAGTGTGAAAATATATTTACTTTATCCTTTTTGTAAACATTTTAAAAGGAAAACCTCATAACAATTGACAGATTTCAGGTTCAGTTTTATGTACATCTAACTGTTTAACAGCCCATAGACTGTCCAGTGCAGTCTTCTGACAATCAAAGGAACCACTCAGGGATAGCCTGTATAATCATGATAGTTAACAATGAAACACAGTGTTAACATTAGACTCAGTCCTCAGTGCTCTTAAGTCCACCTCAAGCCTTCTCTGTGTATTTAAGAAAACTCTTATTTTAAAAAAATAAATATTTTATTTCACTGACATACATCAGGGAAAAGACTGTACAGTTAAATTCCAGAACCAGCAATATTCATGTAATTATTTAGGTTTGCAACTCATTTGTAAAGAAGCAGACAAAGTATGGACCACATTAAGTTTGTCATGGTCTGTACAATGCATGGTGTCAATGTTCTAATGTGCAAGAGTGTGTAAGAGTTTGCGTGTGGTGAATTGACCCTGGCTGGACACCAGGTGCCTACCAAAGCTGCTCTGTCACTCCCCTCCTCAGCTGGACAGGGGACGGAAAATATAATGAAAGGCTCTTGGATTGGGGTTAAGGACAGGGAGATCATTCATCAGTTATTGTCACAGGCAAAAGAAGCTTGACTTGGGGAAGTTAGTTTCATTTGTTACCAATCAAATCAGAGTAGCATAATGAGAAATCTTATAATACCTTCCCTCCCACCCCTTCTGTCTTCCCAAGCTTGACTTTACTCCCACTTTCTCTACTTCCTCCCCCTCAGCGGCACAGGGGGACAGGGAATAGGGGTTGGGGTCAGTTCATCACATCTTGTCTCTGCTGCTCCTTCCTCCTCAGTGGGAGGACTCCTCACCCTCCTCCCCTGCTCCATTCTGAGTCCCTTCCGTGGTGCATGGTCCTTCAGGAACAAACTGCTCCAGCAAGAGTCCCCCATGGGGTCACAAGTCCTGCTCCAGTGTGGGCTCCTCTCTCCATGGGGTCACAGGTCCTGCCAGGAGCCTGTTCCAGCACAGGCTTCCCTTTGGTCACAGCCTCCTTCAGGTGCACCACCTGCTCTGGCATGGGGTCCTCCATGGGCTGCAGGAGGACAGCCTGCCTCACCACGGTCTTCACCATGGGCTGCAGGGGAATGTCTGCTTCGGAGCCTGGACCACCTCCTCCCCCTCCTTCTTCACTGACCTTGGAGTCTGCAGAATTGTTTCTCTCACACACAATCATAGAATGGTGTGGGTTGGAAGGGACGTTAAAAGATCATCTAGTCCAACTCCCCTGCAGTGAGCAGGGACACCTTCAACTAGATCAGGTTGATCAGAGCTCTGGGCTGCAGGCGCACATTATGGGCTTATGTCCAGCTTTTCTCACATATTCTCACTCCTCTCTCCAGCTGCAATTGCACAGTTTAGTTTTTTTTCACTCCCTTCTTAAATATGTTATCAAAGAGGTGCTACCACCATCACTGATGGGCTCGGCCTTGGCCAGCGATGGGTCTGTCTTGGAGCTGGCTGGCATTGGCTCTATCGGACATAGGGGAAGATTGTGGCAGCTTCTCACAAAAGCTACCCCTGCATCCTCCCCACTACCAAAGCCTTGCCACAAAAAAACCAATACATTGCAGTACTGTTTTTTCACTGGTTGAGCTTCCTTTACTGGAGGAACGGGACGCCATCCAGAGGGACCTTGACAGGCTTGAGAGGTGGGCTTGTGCCAACCTCATGAAGTTCAACAAGGACAAATGCAAGGTCCTGCACCTGGGTCGGGGCAACCCCAGGCACAAATACAGGCTGGGTAATGAATGGCTTGAGACCAGCTCTGAAGAGAAGGACTTGGGAGTGGTGGTGAGTGAGAAGCTGAACTTGAGCCGGCAATGTGCGCTTGCAGCCCAGAAGGCCAACCGTATCCTTGGCTGCATCAAGAGAAGCGTGGCCATCAGGTCATGGGAGGTGATTCTGCCCCTCTACTCCACTCTGGTAAGGCCCCACCTGGAGTACTGTGTCCAGTTCTGGAACCCCCAACACAAGAGAGACCTGTAGCAGTTGGAACAAGTCCAGAGGAAGCCATGAGGATGATCCGAGGGCTGGAGCACCTCTCCTGTGAAGACAGGATGAAAGAGTTGGGGCTGTTCAGCCTGGAAAAGAGAAGGCTCTGGGAAGATCTTATAGCAGCCTTCCAGTACCTGAAGGGGCCTGCAGGAAGCTGAGGAGGTACTTTTTACACGGGCAGTTAATGATAGCAGTTGGAACAAGTCCAGAGGAAGCCATGAGGATGATCCGAGGGCTGGAGCACCTCTCCTGTGAAGACAGGATGAAAGAGTTGGGGCTGTTCAGCCTGGAAAAGAGAAGGCTCTGGGAAGATCTTATAGCAGCCTTCCAGTACCTGAAGGGGCCTGCAGGAAGCTGAGGAGGTACTTTTTACACGGGCAGTTAATGACAGAATAAGGGGTAATGGCTTTGAACTGGAAGAGGGTAGAGTTGGATTAGATATTAGGAAGAAGTTTTTCACCGTGAGGGTGGTCAGACACTGGAACAGGTTGCCCAGGGAAGTTATGGATGGCCCCTCCTTAGAACTGTTTAAGGCCAGGCTGGATGAGGCTTTGAGCAACCTGGTCTAGTAGAAGGTGTTCCTCATGTCAGCGGGGCTGGAACCAGATGATCTTTAAGGTTCCTTCCAATCCTAGCCATTCTATGATTCTATGATTCCTTTGTACTTTCTTCTACTTTTTTTTTTTCATCATCTATCAGAAATTTTCTGGATTGATCCTAGCTTTCATCAGTCGCAAGTAGTGTTATTAAGATGGCATACTAAAGCAGTCTACAGTGAAGATATGATCAAATTAGAATTTTAATCTTGATTTGGTTCACTTGTGTGAATGAATAGTCCTTAACTGCATGATGACCTCCTGTTTATTGCACGTTACCTTTCCTTATTAATCATGGATTTTTAGAAGCAGCTAGACAGTATTTCGTTTTCTCTCACTACTGAATGTATGTGGAAGACCTCATTTACTGCACACAATTCAAATTCTACTCACAAATACTTGTTTTATGAGATTTTTTGGGGTGCTCGCCTCTGTAGTATGACAGTACTTCAGGAACATTCATTTATCCTCAGAGTATGCTTTTACCTTAAACCTGTTTTTACAGATCACAGAATCACAGATAAGGCTCAGGGACACACAGAGGTACAGGAAATAGTATCTACTAGTTTTCAGTGCTCTCTTTGGTATCTCTGAACTTTTTAGGATGAGTTCGTTTTTTAGAGCACGATATTCTTTGTACTGAGCTGTGATTTGCAGAAATGCTGGTCAGTTAGTTGACCACTCAAGGACAGAGAAGTATCAAGTTAGTGATGAAAGGTGGAAAAATGCATGTTTGATTTACTTTTTCATAACAATACTGTGAAAAAAATGCAATTTCAGGCATACATGTTTTTCAGGGCAACATTCAATTCCTTTATCTTTGTGAATAGCATTTGTTTTCTCATAATTTCCTGTTCCACGTGCTGTGTAATATCCAACTACTGAAACAAACAATGGAGGGGATCCTACAGGTAATTTGTACTTCTATTTTATACTCTGAATATTTGCCAAAATATTATCTGTCCTGTATAAAGAATAAGGCAATAATGTAATACTGCAGTCTTCTTGGGCACAGATCTTCCAACTATTTCACTTTCCTGCCTCTGTATTTTAGGTCTCTGGTCCCTTTAGTCTCAGAATCCCTTGCCACTCTTAATCTCCAGGTTTGGTATTCTCGTCCAGCTGTTTTCAGTGTCTTTACCTATAACCAGTTACTGTTACGTTTTCGTGGTCACAGTATACTTATTTCTCTGAGCATCCCTTCTGCATATGAATCAAATACCTTCATTTCACAGGCTGCTGGTACATGAGTCAATCAAAATTAGATTAAGATCCCATCCAGGATGAGAAGAGCTTTTAGCAGTAGTTAGAAGGCAGGTTGGGTTTTTTCCTGTTGTGTTCCTATGTTGAAACCCTTGGTGCTCTCCAAGTACTGCCATGAAATCTGGTTATCACTAGAAAGTGTGGGAAAGTACAAACATATTCAGGCACTCATGATCTTTGGAAACTTAACTCTGTACTGAGCACACTGGAGTAGTTTGAAAGTTGCCTTGAAAGGCAGCGTGTGGCCATTCTGACTGAGAGAACATAGTGCTGTTGTCTGCGGGGCATTGTCAGCTTAAGGTGGTTCAGCACACAGATGCAGGTGTTCACCTGTTAAGTTATTAAAGTATTAAAGTCTTTCAGTTGAAACAGCAGCAGCATTTTTCATTCTGGACCGAGACATATTTCTTACCCTTCTGCTCTCAGAAATAGGTATGATTTTTCTGTAAAATAAGATATATAAATGAATAAATTATAGCAGAGTGGTAAATACAGTCATCATGAAATAATTGTATTCACATGATTAAAGCCTGATTAAATTAGGAAAGGTGAAAATTCAACCTTACAACATGCAGATTGGGCAAACTTAACAAAATGTGTGGCAGCATTCATAAATTGCTGCAGTTGCAAATGGCTGTTGCAAACAGTACTTATGTTTAGGATTTATGTAGCTAGCTTTGGAATTCTCAGTACTGTATGCAAAAGGAGGTAAAATTTGATTAAACTGCTTAACCTCTACCACTTTGGGAATGTACATTTTAAAAAAGATGGAAGTTACATAATTTATCTTAAATTTCTTTCTTAACAGAAGTTGTGCCATGCAACTTCAGATGTCTGCACATAGTAAACACAGCAATCGTTTTGCTTTTAGAATAATCTTTTTTCTTGTATTTCACTAGTAAAATAACTACAGAATTCTGTTATCCTAATCTGTCTAATTTTTTAAGTGATTATCATGATGATATTTATTTTCAAAGTATTCTAATGTTAAGCCATTACTTTCAGATAGTTGGATTCTACAGTAAAAATGCTACTATGTTTCAAAACATGAGATATACAGTAGATCATTATTTTTCATTAGGCTAAGTAATATAAATCTTGGTATGTATTAAGAAACCAAAAATACAAATATTTTAATTGTAAATATAAGTAGAAGTGGTGTTCATTTATGTGAATATACAGATATATACAGTTTTTCTAGGTTTTCAAGTTTTTGCAGATATGGAAAGTTTCCATATTTTCAGATGAAGAATTAAAATAATCCTCTATAAAATTACTGTAAGTATGGGTAGGAACACATCCTTTTATTAATGAAACACGGCTGGTAGTGACATGTGAGAAGTCGAGTTAATTGACAAGTTTTTCCCAAAGGTGACTGAATATTTCAGTTTAGCTGTCTAATGTCAGAAAAAGAGAAAACTTTCAAAAATTTTGTTTGTACTTCCTCTAAAAATCAAATTTATTAACGAGTTTAATGTTAACTATACAGAATAGAGACATCTAAATTCATTAGTTGTATTTGAGATCATTGGCTATTACTCATGAAGATTTGTTAAACGACGAACAACAACTTCACTTCAATTATTCTTTTTATATAAACCATTATATTCTCAATCCTCAATCTCTTCTTATTTTACTGTGTTTATGAAATACTTTGAAGTGATTTAAAGTTATTCCTTTAGATGAGAGTGTATTATTAAAATATATCTAAAGTTACTGAGACATCAAACATCCCATTTCAGTTATCCTCATTTCCTTGTCTGCCTATGCTTTCAGGAAAGAAATATAAGTTGCTACATATGGATGTCTCTGTCTTTTCCAAACCACTGCCAGATCTGAGGTTTCAGATCATTGCTTAGAATTCTGGGCTACGTGAACTGTTCTCATTTGAAACCAAACCCATATCCTCTTATAGTAGATGTAGTAATTGTAATTTTAGGAAAACTGAATAAAAGTATCTCAGCAAAACCTCTGTAGTTTGAGAATCCATATTTAAATTCACTGAGTTTTGTCACAGCACTACGGAAGGACTTCAGTGACATGTGAACACCTTCAAAAAGGGTTATTTTTTTATGATAGGATAGGAAACCTTTATTCATCTTTGTCATCTGCTCCACAAATAAATTCTCCAAAATTAAGTTGTGATCATGAGAATGCTTTACTGAGGACATGTGTTGAGTAGTGCTTTCCCTTTCCAGTGAAGATCATACTACTTCATTATTTCATGTAAAAGTACATGTAAAACTTGCCTGAAGGATAAACTAAGAAAGTATTTGATATGGGAAAAAGAAAATTGCTGCAAAGATGTAATTGAAGTCTCATTTGGGCCATCATTTCCTGCATGTAAACATGGTAGGTGCAAGAACTCCATCCTTAAAAGTCGAGCTCTTCCGGTTTACATGCATGTTGTAAAGGAGATAAATATGACAATTTGTTTCTGCTTTCCAGATAAACGCAACTCCTCTAGTGCCAAAGAATATTACAGTTCACAATGACCATGATGTTTATACCGTCATTAAAGCCCTGCTTAGTTGTTAGAAAAGTAGCACTAAGGACTGAAAACTGATTAGAGTTTGAAGTATTTATATTTTCTCTACTGGGACAAATTGTTTTCAGTTATAAGTGAGTAACTATATGAAAAAGAACACCACAGGGTTGTACATGTTTAATCAATAGCAACAAGGCTACTTGACTGTAATTCTGAGAACAAATTATGTTCATACAATCATTTTGGTTCAAATCAGAGCAAGTCCTTTATTGTTCCCCTAGAAGTCCTTGGGAACAGAAAACCTATATACTTCACATCTTTGTGAATTATGGTCCTTCTCATCATGCACCAATGAGAACATTTTGCTCCACCATCTCCTTTTATATATATCAGCAATTAACATAGATTGATAGCCTATCATAGTTATTGGCTTCATTTGAGGGTTGTAATAAAAAGAAAGCAACCAATGTGTATAATCTTTTTCATTTTAATACCTTTAAAATTCTGCAGAGGAGTTGTTAAAATGTAGAGCAGGTAAGTATTTTGGTGTGGCTCTGTGACGTGGCAAACAAGAAAGACTAATCTGTGGTATGGTGTGTCCAGTACAGGTTGGATTCAGTTTACTGCTATCCTATGAGTAATCCTAGCACTTTGCAATATTGCTATCTAATATACATTTTCTTTAAATGCATCACTTACATCATGCAAGTTTCAGACTGGCTACAAGCTGTACTGTAGATTTCAGATATGAAAATGTGGTGGTTTGGGTGGATTCGCCCTTTTGCTTGCAGCTTGCAGCCAAACACAGCCTGCTCTATCACCCTCCCCGCCCACCCTCACCCAGGGAGTAGGGGAGAGAATTTGGAAAGAAGGGCAAGGACTCACGGGTTGAGATAAAAACTATTTACTAATTAAAAGAAAAATGATAATGATAACAACAGTGATAACAGACTATACAAATGAGTGATACACAGTGCTCACCGCCTGCTGACCAATTCCCAGCCTGTGCCAACTGACGATCCCGCAGCCGAGACGGTCCCGAACTGAAACCCCGGAAGAGTGAGCCCGAGCGATCCCCGAGAGAATGTCCCGTCTTCTGGTCATCCCTGGTTAATATACTGACATGACGTGATATGATATGGAATATTTAATTGGCACAACCAGATGCCAGTTTTGGGTTTTGCTCTTCACTGCGCTTCCCCCTCCCAGTCCTAATGCAGCTGTGAAGCAGCCAAACACTGTGGCCTTGAGCTGCAGCAAGTAAAAACAACAGTACTGTTATCAACATTCTTCTCATGATATGTCTGAACTGAAACACTGAAAGTAAAATACAGCTATTCTAATTACTAAAAAGAAAATTAACTCTATCCTAGCAAAACCAGGACAGAAAATTAAGGAGTAATCAGAACCACTTGCTATAAAATTAATAGAAACTGGTAGTCAGAGCAGTTTCAGAGACATGGTAATTCAATTAAAGTCAACTTTTCAGAGCAGTGATCGTTTGTAAATAAGTTAATATGAAATTTGGCTACAAAATTGAGACTAACAACATTTTTGATCTTAAGCAGTGATGCAGTAGCAAGAGAGTGTTTATAAAGTGATTTCACAAAGTGTCTCTTTCAAAATCATAGGCAAGAATGAGGGGAAACCTTTGCACTCTGGAATATGCAGTGTCCACTCTTAACATTGATTCTGATTTGAAGTGATTTATGTTTCAAACTGCTACATAAAAGAATCACCCACACAAATACTATTAATTTCCCATTTCAAACATCTTTGCTGTTTAAATCTTCCCTCCCCTTTTCCTTCCTCAAGGCTTTCCTGCTCTGTCCAGATAAATCCATTAGAAACTGACAGGTTGACACTTTCCATATTGCACATGTTGCTATGTAGACTGACAAACCAGTGTCTTGCTATCAAAAAACCCGTAGCAGTGCAAAGATACACAAATGCGTATCAACTGTTATTTTCTCTGTTAACATCAGAGCATCTGAGTGCTTCAGTAGACTTTTCCCTAGGGTTCCTTTATATGTTTTTTAATTAACAGAAAATAGAAAAATAAATTGGGAATATGCTGCAAATAAATAACAGTTAAAGTTCTTCAAAGATAAAAATGGTTGTGATAATCACAGATAAAAGTTATAAACCTGAACTGTCAACTTATTATCCTTCTGTTTCAAATGAAACAAGGGGGAGACTCCTTGTCACTGTACTGATGACTTGCCAATGGTGTAGTGCCTGCAAAAATGTAGGAGTGTGAGCGGAAGTCTTTCATAATAGGATAAACAATTTGCTTCAGTCTTGAAGTACTGGGAGGAAAGAGCTTTAAACTAGATTTGAAGGGGGAAGAGTGTAAAAACAGGCTTGCTAGAGATAAGCCTCGGGCAGGACAACGATGTTTGAAGGGTGGTATGTTAGTGAGGTCCTTCGGTCTGCTCTCTCAGTGGAGCTAGGGGATGGAGAGCCATACAAGAGCAAAGACACAAGAGTTATTGATGTGTTAGAAACTTTTGGGTTGGACGAGACCCTTCTTCCAAAGGTCATAAACTCTTTTTTCCCCTGAGTTCCATCCAAAGCTCTCTGTTCAGCCAGGCTGGTCTTAGGCTGGCTCGTCCTTCAGCACATGGGGACAGCCTGCTTCTGCATCTTTAAGATTTCCTTCTTAAAGAATGTCCAGCCTTCCTGGACTCCTTTGTCCTTCAGGACTGCCTCCCAAGGGACTCTGTCAACCAGGCTCCTAAAAGGCCAAAGCCTGCCCTCTGGAAGTCCAGGAGACTGGACTGTTCTGCTGATCCCTCTCCTTACTTCTCTGAGTATCAAAAACTCTATCATTTTGTGATTACCATGCCCAAGATGGTCTCCAGCCATCACACCACCCACAAGTTCTTCTCTGTTCATAAACAACACGTCCGGCAGGGTTCCTTCCTTAGTTGTCTTACTCACCAGCTGTGTCAGGAATTTACCTTCCACATACTCCAGGAACCTCCTAGACTATTTCCTCTCTGCTGTGTTGTATTTCCAGTAGACATCATCACATGGCACATAGGGGACAACCAGGTAATCAGGTCCAGTCAGCATGGGTTTAAAACTTAGAGTTTTATACAATAAACAATTCCTCAATAGCAGCACTGTCCAGAATTTTGCTGTTGACAATGCTGTGTGAAGTACTCCATTTATTTTTTTGCAATGGAGTACTTGCCTTCAGTGGCCTGGGGTATTGCAGTGAGGGATTTGGTGAACAGCAATTCTCGATTCAAGTTATCAGTGGTAACATATGCATATTGTAATATTAGTGTCTTTAAAATATTTAAGTTAATGATAGTTTTTCATGTGAAGACAGGAATATTGTCAGAAGTGGAAAGGTGCATGAGGATATTTTTGGTAAAGAGAAATATTCAAAAAAGCAAAGTCTGCATCCTGAATACAAAAAGATTCTTAAAATCTTATCTTAATACTTCCACCACCACCAAGCTTATATATTAAAAAACAACAGGGAAAAATTAGAAAAGATTATTGTTATAGGAGTAAAGTGCATGGGTGGCAATTTACTATCCTAGTATGAGGAATAAGAAATATTTTATTTGTTTTCTTTTTTTTTTTTTTGTTTTCAGAAAGCTTAACTGAAAAACCTGAATAGTAAATTAGCATTGTTCTAAGAAATAAGATCCTGCTACAACGAAGTTAATCTTTCTATGACTGTGGAGAAGAAGCAAAATTAGAACACTTGCAAAATAATAAAAAAAAAAAAGTGAATGGGATAAATGTTTAGTTTTTATCAGAGCAAAGTTTTCACAGGTGTTTTTCAACAGACTGCAAGATTCAATTGAAATAAAACAAATTCACTTACAAAATAAGAAACTAGAAAGAGTGACAGTGAGAGAAAATAATGTAGCCATGTTGCATATCGTTAGTACCATATTAACAAGAAGTAAAGTTTAATGTAACTTTAAACAATATAATTTTTTTTTTCCCACCATTGGTTAAAACCAAACCTGGTAATAAAGTTCTCTAGGTTTTATTATTATTATTATTATTAT
>NW_010318243.1:0-6129 GCF_000700745.2 Antrostomus carolinensis
CTCCAGCCTGTCAAGGTCCCTCTGGAGGGCAGATAAAATAAAATTCTAAAACTAAAAAATAAAATAAAATAAAATTCTATTGTACTTGGCAGGAAAAAAAGCACCCCATAGCTATTAGTATGTGTTATCTAACTGTTATAGGAATCACTGATGACAAGTTAATGGAATTAATAGGAATGGCAAATTATCATTGACATATGTATCAAAGTTATCACCAGCCAAAAGTGACTAAAGGAAAATGGGACAGTTCATGTTTTCTATGAAAAAATATTAAGGGACACAGAGGGGAAAGTGACATTTCTCTACTTATCCATATTCTGGTCCCATGGGTGCTGGTATCATTGAGGCAAGAACTTATTTTTAGGAAGTTTCTGTGCCATCTACCACTTACATCCAAAAGCATTTTTAGTACAATGGTGGGCAGTTGTTAGTAAGGAAATCAAGTTATCTGTGAAGGCACCACCCTGAATTCTTCTCATAGTTGTGACATCATCCAGACAAAAAAAGGTACCAAAAAGATGTTTCATCTGCAATGTCTGAGCATGGGAAAAAGTATCAAGTGTTCAATCAGGGCTGAAGAAACAGGATGAACATGCCTCAATCAGTGCCCAGAGGCGAGACATACCACCAGGGATGCTCCATGATGCTGATTTTCCAGCTTCTGATCATGAACTCTTTTGCACATGTCTCAACACTTCCATCACACTAAATTTGTTTGTGTCACATTAAGGGAACACCTATTGAGGTTCCAGACTATGATCAAGAAGTCATGTCCAGGATATATAAGCTTGCAAGTGTTCTCATGTTCAAAGGAAAATTTTAGCTCAGTGAGGGGAAGTAAAAAACTAATTTAAAAATTAATTTTGAAAATTAACATTGTCTTCAAGTCCCTCCTGAAGGAATCACAAGATGCTGCCTCTCACTGGTAGGGAGGTCTTTTCCAGTATGTTTCATCCAGGAGTTGCAAAGGAGCAGTATCAGAACCAGAAAGAATGTCTTTGCAAATTCAGGTCCTATGTGTGTGTAAGTTCATTAACCACCACCTAATGAGGAATAACAATAGACAGATTAATGTAAACCAGTGTGTGCTTGGTCAAGCAGCTGCCTGATGTTCTCACAGTTATCACACTCAGGAAGACTCCTGGGATCAAAATGTGATTAGGGAGAGGTGCAAAAAAGCCTAAGAAGAAAGCACAACGAAAGCTACTCACTCCAAAGGTGCTGCGAAGAAGGGCACGTGGGATTGGAAAAGAGGCCAAAACCTGGAAAGCTTAAGGACCACAGCTTAAATTATGCGGAAAGCAGCTCCATAGGCTGTCATCTGAACTGTAGGGCTGGCAGTGCTTTTGAAGAGGAACTGCACACATCTGGCACAGCACTGCGGTTTCGTGGATCAGCAGCAGGGGTCTTCACATCCACCACCTTGACTGAGGCACAGAGCTGCCAAAAAAACAGTCCACAGCCTTTGGGCTTTATCAAAGTAACCAAAGGTCAGGATGCTGAGGCTGGCAATGCCATACCATATACTCATACAAGCTCTTAAAATGTATGTCCACGTAATTATGAAGGACAGGTTTTGCTATACAAATTTTGTATTAACAAGACCCTGGTGATGTTCATCATCAGTATTAAATGACCAATTCAGTAACCATTTTAAATCAGGGCATAAATAAAAGTCAGGTGGAGTACTTCTCTGTAGCAAAAAACTCAAATACAAAACCAGACGATGACAGATCCTTGAATGACCTTGAAGAAAAATCCAAAACAATTCTTGAAACAAAACAAATAAGTAATTAAATGAACATGTGAACTAATATTACTCTAAAACAGTAGCAGAGGCCATGCACTGTGGTTTAACATCTAGAGCTCCTCCCGACCCACAGTCAGTGAGAATACAGGGGATGGAGTTAAGGGTAGTTTGGGCCAGTCTTCTAGACCACATTGCTTTTATTTCTGGACCTTTGCAGGTTTGGTACTCCTTGTGCTTCTGTTGGGAGTAGTGACAAGCGTACTGCTTAGCACAGGAGAATTGCATATGCCAAAGTGAGGAGCACTAGGCAAGTTCTTGTGACCGATTCATTATATAAGGTATGCACAGGTCGCCTGACCTGTATCCATAAGGCTGAAAGCTTGGACAGTCTCTTCCACTGTATAAAATTCTGGTCCCATTAAATTAACTGAGGGATTTTTAGAGCCTCAGTTGAGCAACTATAGACCCTAGCACAACAACTTGCACCAGAATATTTTTTACT
Organism: Antrostomus carolinensis; assembly: GCF_000700745.2. Taxonomy (NCBI): domain Eukaryota; kingdom Metazoa; phylum Chordata; class Aves; order Caprimulgiformes; family Caprimulgidae; genus Antrostomus; species Antrostomus carolinensis. The sequence goes on from NW_010318243.1 coordinate 2,253, forward strand.
ATGTATTCCCATAATTATCAGAACAAAACCCCAAATTTACAGTAATAGTTCATGTGATCATTTATTTCTCTTCTGCCCTCTGCATACACAAATGATAATTCTTGGTTATGGTATTTCTTAATTCAGATATGCTTTTCTCAGATTTTATATTAAACAGAAAACTCTCGCTTCCTACCTGTGCAGGCAGAAGGAGGGTGAAGTTCAGGAGACCAGAATTTCTGCAAAGGCAGACCTAGTGATGAGAGTGGTGAAAACTGTGAAGAAGACACAGATGGTGAGATGTCAGCCCAGGGATGGAGGCTTGCAAAGGTGAAACAGAGAAGGCAACACAGGACCCCAGGGTCTCCTTGTCAGTCAGGCTCAGCATGTACAGCAGATATCTGTTTTCAAATGACAAAAAGCAAGTTGTATGCCAAGCCTTTCTGAAAATCCGGTCAAAGAAATGTTGCTGCTGAAAACCTTCCCCTTAAAAGGAACTGGACTTTCTTACAAGCCTGGTATTAGGGCTTGCACTTGGACATCTGTTCTGATGAGTTTTAGGATCTGGCAAGGTCTTGCTGTCTTTGCTGTTTCCTCAAGCACATACCAGTCCATTGGAGTAAAACTCTTCAGTATCTGGAATGTTTTTGTCATGGTACTGTTTGAAAATTATTTTTAATCCTCTCCATAACTGCTAGAAAATCCTCTCTACTATTTCTTCTTCAACTTATTTTCCTCTGACCCATTCCTCTTTTTTTTCCTTCAACTCTCTATGGTCTCCAAGCTTATATTTACACATTTTTAAAATATCTTCCCTGAAATTCTCTAGTCAAAATCTCAGTCAGACCAACAATAGCAGCCAGAATTTGTTATGGTGTGTGTCTGAGAGCAAGTTCTTCCTTCCATAGCCCAAAAGCTGCTTTGCAGAATGGCTTTACCAAAACCTGAAAACAGTGGCAGAACAACAAAGATTGCCAAACATGCTGAGAAACAACCAGAGATATATCTGGGTAGATATGATGGTGCAAATATTGACATCTGGTTGAGCAGACTGCATATTTATATGGACTTACACATGTTAATGTTATATGGATAGTAGTTCCTCTTCTCAATTTATTATCTCCATTTTCCAAAACTGAGAAATCCCTCTTAAAGGAAAAAAACCTCCTCTCCTAGGGCCTGAACCCAAAACTCATCATTCCAGAAAGAGTTTCAGGATTTATGATGAGTAGCAACCCTGTAAATTCTTCACAAAAAAAAAAAAAAAAAAAAAAAAGATAACACTCTATTTTCTCTGCTTTATAGGAGGTATATAAAACACAGACTCAGATACAGCACTGCAGAGACATAATGGCAGAGCAGGATGGAAGCTGCAAAGGACACCTAGCATTGCTCATGTAAAGTACCCAAAGACTAGGATGCTGGTATAAACATCAGCTCTCCATGTGTATGTATTTCACATGCATTTCAGCATTACAGTTTAGATAGAATAAGATACAATGGCCCGTCAGGACCAGGACAACCAGAAAGAATACATTAGATAAGCTGCAATTTTACTAAAGCTACCCTAGGAAAAAATGCTCAGTAAAACAATTACCATCCTCAGGGGGAGACAACTACAAAAGGGAACATAAGTGGCTGCAAGATACACTGGAGTGTTTCCAAGAGTTTGGAAAGCCCTTGCTGGGTCCAGTCCAGCACAGGGCAGGGGTACACCCTGTTGCACAAGTAGGCACCACATCGGCCCTCTCCTTAGTTCTGCCCTAAAGATTTTGACAGCCACATTCAACTCTAACAGCACAGAGGCAGGATTAATAATTTACTGTCTCAGGTGAAGACAAAATCTAGTATGGCTTATAAATACTTTGTTGAAAAGACATGTTCTTTATGCTAGCAGAAAAAGACATAGTGTTTGGTGCAATTGACCTGAAAGGCCTGTCCTAAAATGACCTCAGCTGTGAGCCCCAAAATGCTGCTCCAGCTGCCTAGTGGTACTGTGACCGTGGTTGCTGGCACAGCTACAAACCAGTCCAGAGATTCAGGAGAAAGCTCAGCATTTGTTGGACTTGATTATCTTAAGGCTCTTTTCCAACCTAAATAATTCTATGATTCTCTGATTTGGGAAGAGCTTGGAGTGGAATAGAGATCTGCTTCCATTGTTGCTGCTCATTTGAAGGAGGGAATGCTGCCATGTATCAGTTTGTTTTGCTGTGTGACCATCTCTGGCATCTATTGAGAGACAGTGTAATTTAAAAAAGGAACTGTCAATGGAAAGAAACAGATAAAAATCAGAGAGAGAACAGGCTGTAATGCAGGAAAAAAGGAAAGTGATGTGTCTCAAATACTCTCAAAATGATAGTTTAACATGTGTGGGTGTGATGGCTTCTAAAACCAGTACTATAATGTATAAACTGGTTGTTAACAAGAATATGAAAACAGGATCCCAAGAGCTAATCAAAAACATTGTGCCACAGGCAAAACAGCTTTTTCTTAGAGACTGTATGGAGAAACTCATTACATAGCCCTAACCAACAGTAGCCTCCTTGCAGCTTTTATCAGCAGATGATGGGAAGCAGCAGGGGTACATGCAATGGGAGTTTGGCAAAGACAGTACTGACACAAGGCAGAGTGCTATTTTTATTTCTATCTGCCTTGCAGTACTCGCAACTACAAACAAGGAAGAAAAGTACAGCTCACATGTTGATAGCACCCTCAAGGAAAACATCAGAATAAATTACAAAGACTGGTCAGCAAAGGTTAGAGGTTCTCCAGAAATAGTAAACAGTGGTGCAACCAAGAAATGCCTTGCTTAGCTGAATAGCCAGATACAGCACGTGCTATTTCCGCTACAGCTTGCAAAGTAAAATAAATACATGGAGTCATAGAATGATTCAAACTGGAAAAGACTGTGGTATGCCATCTATTCAAAGTAGGGTCAACATTTTGCTTTGTAACAAATTGCCATATTCACAATGAAAAAGTTTTGTTTCAGTGTCATTCCCACCATGGTAGTCATATGGTATCCATTAATCACATCTACTGAGACAAGCAAAAACGTAACAAGACAGTATTTAGATCAGCCACCCACTTTCTGACTGAAGACTATAATAAACTATCAACCAAATCTGCTCTCTGAAAGCCAAGTCCTGGTTCTCCATGTCAGTTGCCCTGAGGTCACTTGCATGTCCGTCACAGGCAGAATCACTGTTTGCAAAAACAGTAGGAAGCTTCTTAGTCAGACATCTGACATTAGCCTAAAGCCAAGGCATTTATTTTCCAAAACAATCCTCATCTTCAATCTTGGCACACTTGGTGCCAGATGCTGCCCATACAAGAGTAGCCTTCAAGGTGCTCTCATTTGTACCTGGGTCCTGGTCTTCTGCAGAAATGCATGGAAACAAAATCAGAACACTTTTGCCTTCTACCTTACTGTATTATATACTTTTTACCCTGGGATTTCCTTGAAAAAAGGATCTCTATCAATTCATTTATAACATTTCACAATGAATACTATCTTATTTTCATGTTTATAAAAAGTCATGAATAAGAAGCTTGAGAGTAATCCAATATACATACTCTGCAAACTGGACAAAGATAAATTTCTGCTCTCAGCAACATATTATTTTAACATCAATATACTTAAGATTCATATCACATTTGGCAATTAATATTGCTCTTTTAAAAATTTAGTAATAAGTAACCATGCAAAAAAATCCATAACATGAAAATAATGGGTAATAAAATCTCTAAAAATCTTATCTCATAGAAATATGTTTCTAATAAATACAAGTTTTCATAAGTCTTCACTGGTCTGCAATGCTGAGATTCCTGGAATAGAGGAGACCAATCAGAAATAAATCTCTGCAAAGTACTAATGATGGTTTGCACCAGTAGGGAA
>NW_010318243.1:6154-16358 GCF_000700745.2 Antrostomus carolinensis
AGGAAAACTGAATTGTCCAACTGATTTCAACTAGTATAGAAATCCATCTTGTCTGCATGGTGCAACTTCCTTTGATGAATATTCAAACTCAAGAGTAGGGGGGTTAACATTTTAAAAAAACCTTGCAAACCGTATAAATGGTCTATAGTGGTCCAGGTCACATAGTTAAGATCAAACCAATTATCACTGTTCTCTAAAAAATCCAACACACAAAACCATACCAACTTTTTCTTAGCCCTTAATTCTCTTAATCTAGTCCCATCATTCATGATAGATCTAGCACTTACTCCACCTTCTCCTAAATGTAATTTTTACCTCTTCATTCTCACATCCTTCTTTATGTTCTGAAGTACATCACCAGAAACTGCCTCATCTATCCATCCAGGAGCTGTTGTCTACAACTCAGCTATCTTTTGCACAGAAAATATGTACCCTTATCTTTCCTACTCTTTAAAAGCTAGACACTATAAAGAGATGGAAAAAAGGGAAGACTGCTTTATACTCTACTGGCTGGAATATATGCCCAGTATAGGCCACCCCAAAAGAAAAAAGCTGAAGGACAACTGGCCTGCAAGTACAAGAGATTAAACAAAATATTTTTTACAAAGACAAAGGGAATATTTTTGTTTTCCTTCTTTTTCTATATAGTTAATATAATTTTAATTCAAAAAACATGATACTTATAATTGTGCAATTCCCCAAATGGCTTAGGGCCAACATTTACAACATTGGAAAAGAAACAGTACCTTCTCTGGAGATCCTACCTGCTAAAAGGTACACAGGCTAAAGTACACGTATACTTAGTTTAGTGTACATACATAAAAAGCAAGAAGAAAGCTGTAGGAGAAGGTTTTACATGGGGATTCAGTTAAAAATTCAAGGTGGACCTGTGCATCTTAAATAATAGGTGCAAAGATGAAAATAAGATGTTTAAATTAAACTGAAAACTATTTGGTGCAGGAAAAAACAGTTTCACTTGTCAGTGTGAGGTTAATGATTTGACTCGACGATCTTAAAGGTCTTTTCCAACCGAGGCAATTCTGTGATTCTGTGATTTGAAATGGAGTCAGTGCCTGTGGTAAAGAGGTTCGGTTGGACCCAGGTTGGTGGGTACTGCACCAGGGAGATAAAACCTAGAGCAGCAGGAGGAAGAGCTACATTCAAGTGCAACTTAGTGTCCAACGGAATGAATACACAGTTACTGAAAGCATGTGGTTAAGTACTTTGGGCTCCCCAAAATGAAGAGAGGCATTGCTGTGACAGGTGTGAGTTAAGAGGATATTTCATGTGAAATGACACAGAAGTACCTGTGGAGAGATGCATCACAGCTGGTGTTACTGCTGCAGCTGCTGTGGTAAGAATAGGGAATAGGGAACAGATTTATGCACATGTCAGTTGCATAAATCTTGGCCTTTCACTTTTGGTAACTTCAGCTCCAAAACAGGTTGGATCACAAATGTGCCTGCATGGTGATCTCTGCACAGCTCAGTTCATAAATTAGAGATTGGTGGAGTTCTATAAAAACAAAGCCCTACAGAATTATGTAGCAACAACACTACAGGCCAGCGCAGATACTTCTCAAGACAAGCAGCACTGGCACAGAGCATCAGCAGCCCTGATTAGGCTGGCTGGGCTCTGCTGGGAAGGTCTCACCATCCCTCACAGCCATGGACAGATGACCCAGGGTGTGACATGGGACAGAGTCTCTTCTGCAAGCACAAAAATTAATCTCAGTAGGAGAAAAACATAAAAACTATCTTTCTTTCTCTTGTTGCTCTTTTTTTTCTTTTTTTGAGAGAGCGTATTTAAAGATAGAGTGGTTTTTAACTGGTGATAATAGCTACCTGCTGATAAAAGCTATCTGTGGCATGCTGAGCAGATGGCAAAAAGCAAGAACAATCTGTTTCTCCTTATGTCTCCACTATAGCAGCTTAGGAAGCTGGAGCTTCTTGTACAGGTGAGATTCCAATACCTCTTTCTTCTTCATCCTTTTCTCCACCTCCCTCTTTCCAATACACTGCACAATGAACTCCCTCTCTCTACTGAGCTATAAAATACTTTCAACCATGTATGTATGAAATTGCAAGCTGAAGAAAACATAAAAGAGAAGCCAAGCTATCAGAGAGGAAAGAAAGTGGGGTGAGGGGGAAATGGTATGCATATTAAAATTACCTGCTGTTTCTGGGCTGGGAAGTGGAGGAAGAGCACAAAGAACAATTTATTCCATAATCGAGCTGTTTTCCCTCTTCTCACGCCAAAGTTATTCACAGGCACACCAGTAAGTGTGGGTATACTGTGTAAATACATTGCAACTCACTGACTGATTGACATGCATTCATTCCAGATTGCTACAAAAAGTCCAGTGCACCATCATCCATGCCAGTATCTCTCTAGCAGTGATCCCTGGACTGTACCTGGTTAGTTTGCAAGACCGTAAGGAGTCCTCCAACAAATCTCCCTCAGAAATGCATATACACTAACAAGAAAATAAAATTAGGAGTACTAAATATACGGAATTAATAAATACTAGTAACAACATTCTTGTTTAAATGTCAGAAAAAACACTTGAGGACAACACTACACAAAAAGAGTCCTTGGATTTCTTTAAGGCTAGGAGTTCCTTCAATTAAAAAAAAAAACAAACAAATAAAAATCCAAGCTCCAACAGAGAAATAGTGCTGTAAATCAAGTGCCATTCCTCCCTTTTCAGGCTTGAATGGCCTCACTTTTACCAGCAAGAGGAGGACTGCCAGCTTACAGAAGCTCCGACTTGTTTGCAGAGCAAAGGAGGCAGCATTTTGGCCTGCTTTCTAACATCCTACAACTCCTATCTGCTGAAAAGGTACTGAAGAGTATTTGTAGGCATTTGAAATATGTCCGGATAGTTATCTGAAAGCAATTATGTACATTAGCATTCAACTATGCTCTTTATAAAGTGAATCAGAGTGAAAACTTCCCTTAAAGGAACAGCAACAAAAAGGTGGCCCGAGATTTACCAGATAAATGTCCTATATCCCAGGCTTTGCAAGTTAGTACATATACAGTAGAAAATACAAAAATATTAAGAAATAGTGCAAGGAATTAAACATCTCCCAAACTTACTTGGGTATTTGCTGTCAGCAAAACTCAGTTTTGCCACCTCAGTGATGAGGCAAGAGCTTGGCTTCAAGAGTAGGGTAGGGGACAGGAGTAATGAGGTGGGAAGGAGGGCATGGGGAAACCATGGGGAGAAGGGGACAGAGGGCCTGCATTTCCTCATCTGCAGAACCATGCCCACTCCCCTACACTTCTCTCTGGCTTGCACAAATCAGGGTGCACGACCAGGACTCAGTGATGCCTACTTCACCTGCGCCTCGAGTCAGGTTTCACTTAGATCACACACAATATCCACTAATGTGACACACAGGAAAGAACATCATGTATGTAACTACATTTTTGCTGCAACCTTAGCTATGAAATAGTTTTCTTGTAGTGGAGTGATAGCAACACTGCTATCAAACTGTGGAAGTACTTCAGTGAACTGCAGCCTGTGGAAACACTGCAGTATTTCCAGGGTAATTATACTGGGTAATAGTGACATGAAGAATAGGACTAATCTCCCCATAATTTAGACACCTAAAGCACTAGTCATGCTTGACTACTTTTACAGCAAACAAAAAAAAAAAAAAAAAAAAAAAAAGTCTTGTAGACATCACCATAGCCTTTGAGCACTTGTTTTACTCTGTTGATAATAAAACGAGTGCAGAGTGACCAGCTCAGGTGCTCATGTGCACACATGTACGTGTACAGATCGTCAGGAAAGTTTCCCCCTTTGACGCTGATGCTGCAGCACGTAACATAAATGTAATTTGCCTAGTCTGACGTTATGTGCCAAGCAATCCTCATCAAAAAACCTACAGGTGGTGATTAATTACAGCTAATACCTTTCTCAGACATAGTACCTTTTTTCAAATAAAGACAGAATAGACCTAAAATCACTGAAGGAAGTGCAGTGAGTCATGAAGAGGTGGGAGGACTGTCCTTCCAAAGACACAGTTCTCAGTGTAGGTCATTACTCCCTTAGAAAACACATATGTTAAAGCTTGTCCATGGCAAGTATCTTTGCACAAAACACAATTCTGTGTGCAATGGAAGATTTAATGACTCACATCGTGTTTGTCGTCAGGGGAGGAAAAAAATACACAATTCATCTTGGTCGACATCAAATAAAGGTCACTGGTGGTACATATGTTTTCCTTCCAGTTTCAGATAGTTGAGTCATTTGTGGGTTTTAATGCATTTATCTGCTTACTGTGTTTAGGACCTTTATGGGGGGGCTCAAAGGGTAAGCTTGTAGTAAGAAAAATCCATCTACCTAGATTATTAGGGGCTGATGGGGGAATGGAAGGAATCACATTTGGCAAATTAAAATGTCTTTTAAAATGTAAATTATCTAGTTTCTATTCAAGACTTGACTTGTAAAGAGCTGTAAAAATCTTGTATTGTGTAGAGCATCTACTGCAGCAAATGGGGTGAAATTGTACCTGCTACTTGCCCCTTAAATTCAAAGGAAAGCCCTTATGCAAAATACGGCTGATGTGCATTTTGAAAGGTGACTTACGAGATAACGTATTGCCCATCTTACTGCTTGATACACTCAGAAGACCCACCTTTGCAGAGAAAGATGCTTGCCACTTTCTGTACTCATTGCCATTAAGGCAGGGAGAGGAGAAAAAATATCAGCAATAATATTTGAAAAATGTGGTTGCAGTCTAACCACAGTGGGTGAACAACTGGAGGTGCAGTTTGAGGAGGAAAAAACTCCCTCAAACTCACTATATTATTGATGCAGACAAGCACATATCAACTGCTGAAAAGCATGTGCACATTGTGGAAAAAACCATCATCATCTCTCATTCTTTGCAGCTCATTAATCTGAAAACAAAAAAATTTGTTAGGTTATTCAAAAAGAAAATAAAATCCTACACACAGAAAGGAAAGGGATGGTAGAAGATAAACAAAAACTCTTTTCAGAACTTCATAGTTCAGTGAACTCTCAATTTTTCAAGAGTAAACTGTAAACTGAAGATATCCAGGCTTTTCAGCCATGTTACTTATTAATCCAATGTTTCTGAGCATGCTTTTTTAAAAGTTTCATAAATCTTCCAGTCACATGCTTTGTACCCCTGAATGAATGATACTTTAAAATTATTTATCTTTGTCCTTACTACATATCTGACCTAGTCTGCTTATCTGCTTTGAGGCTTCCTTAGGACTAATCAGCTATCTCACTTTAGTGTTTCAAAAGCCCTTGTTTTGTCTTCCTTTTGGGATTTTCTAAATGACTAAAAAAAGCACAAAAGCCAGGAAAACAGATAAGATTTTGGAAGGTTATAAAAACACTGAAAGTCATTAAACCTGTTAATCAACACACTACATGCACATGGGGGAAATTATTTTTTATAACATTGTGGTAATTTTCCCCCAAAAAACAAAGAACTAAAAAAGTGGAAGATCTGTATTCATATTAATAAATATAATCTTTGTAACTACTATCTGCTCCTATACCATTTAGTCCTGAAACAGCCACTGTAGGATTGACCTGTTGTCCACCATGTGCAATGTAACTACCTATCAAAGGTTTAAGGCTGTTCATTGGATGTAGATAAAAGAACGATGGGGCCTATCTAATTCATTGGACAACTCATTTATTCAAAACTGAAGAGCACATTAGAATCACAGACAGGTTCATGAGTCATGTCTAAGAGCCTGCTTTTACGGATCAAAATCATCAGCTTGTACATGGAGTGCTTCCCAGAAAATTTGCAGTTTAACAGCCACATTGATAAGCATACTTCCTGCTGGATAAGACAAAACAGAGTTTTCATCTAAATCATTACACAATTTTCCAGAGACCTTTTACCATCTCTGGTGTCTTAGGAAAACTAAGCGCTGCACAATTTTTGTGAAGAAATGCTCACTATAAAAGTTAGTAGTCTCAGACTATAAAAAGAGATCAATGCTCCTAACTTATAAGGCTTTCCTGAGGTTATTATTTTCCATGGAGCAGGATCAAAGTTCTTGTCACAGCAAAGTTTTCCAAAGGCAAACTGTTTCCACATGAAATCTCAGCTTTGCTGATAAGGAAAAAAATGATTTCCAATGTAGTTTTAAAATATTTTTCTCCAGCTGAGACACAAAATGGGGTCTCACCTAGTAGTCTTACCACTGAATACACTACAACAGCTGTAGTTCACTCCTAGTTCTTATACACTGACTAGAAAACAAGAACATTGCAAACATTTCCTTTTATATAAGGAGCTATAGGTTTCTTAATTCTTTCATTATTATATATTTTTGTATTTTGGTGACTTGACTATCAAAATAACAAATAATCATGTATGGATTGTAATCTCTTATTTTACAGCTAAAATAATTACTACTCAGTTTATGGGAACATGAATGAAACTGGGTAAGAGTGGTTCATTGAAGTACCTTCTAATGTTTTAAACAGAAAGGGAAGGGAGAATTGAAGAGAAAACTCCAAGACCCTATTGCAGCCTTTCAGTACTTAAAGGGGGCCTATAAGAAAGATGGGAACATCTTTAACCCAAAGACAACCACAATCCAGCAATAGGATAAGGGGTGATGGTTTTAAACTAAAAGAGGGCAGATTCAGACTAGATTTAAGGAAGAAATTTTTTACAGTGAAGGTGGTGAAACACTAGAACAGGTTACCCAGAGAGGTGGTAGAAGCCTCATCCCTGGAAACATTCAGGATGGGGCTCTGGCAACCTGATCAAGTTGAAGTTGTCCCTGCTCACTGCAGGGGGGTTGGACTAGATGACCTTTAAGGATCCCTTCCAACCCAAGTCATTCTATGATCTTCATGATGAACATGGTACCTGGTCTGTATTAGAGTTTGACAACTGGTTTTATGTGGCTTCTGAGTACACAAGGTTACATGTTTTACTAAGATACCTAGTCTGCCCCAAAACCAGATCCATAGTTTTCAGAATTCCCTCAAGATCCCTTTAAAATAAAAGAAAAAAATAAAGAGCAATGAGACACATTTCTACATCTCTAGATCCTACTGAAAAAGGAGACCACTCTAAAATTAATTATATATAACTTTCACATTCACTTTCCCTCTCAATTCATATTCCTTTCTTCAAAAATTCTTAAATAAAAATGCACCAGATTTGGAGCAGTTTAGCTCATCTGTAGCATTATTGTCCTCAAAAGCAATTAATTCTTTCCCTTTCCACCATGACTTGCCTCAGAAAAGCCAATGTGTGGGTGTTCAAGCAGAATCATTATCATTCATCTAGACCTTGCCACTGTGCTACAGCAGTTGCTTCTTTGACAGGGTTCATATCAAGTGGTTGTGCCACAGGCTTGGATGAGTAGGCTTCTGTTCATACCTTCATCTTTGTGTGTTGGATTAAAACAAAGACAATTAACAGCCAGGACTTTCAACTGCTACAAGACCAGAAAAGACAAGCTTGAGAGGGTCTCTTTTGTGTTCTTTTCTTCTTCATGACCTACTAAGTATGCAAACATCTAGTGAAATAATAACTGTTCAGTTGTAGTTTTCAAATATTGCTACAAGTATTGACTGCACTACTAATAGGCTGCAATTGATTAAACTACTCTTTTTCCTGCTGCAAGGAGATATTACAAAAACAGTCAAAACAAAACCAAACCCTGCTAAACTCAATTCAAAAATAAAATGTTTATCAAGCTGCAGGGAATTATAGTCTCCAAACCACACAAAGGCTTTAATCTTGCAGCACACCTGTAGCATATTGCCTGTCAATAACCCCACCAACAGTAGTGGAACTATTTGTAAACTTAAAATAGGATAGGTACACAAGTGCTCTGCTGGACTTAGATGAAAATAGTCCTCACATCAGAAGACAGGGCTGCAAGCTCATCCCCACTGCATTACAAGCTTGGAGGTCTAAAGAATCCTCAAAGGAATGTCAAGTGAACCAAGGTCCATTCAAGGTTTGAAGAAAAAACAAGCAAAATTTAACTGCTTTTGCTCAGAATTTCTCTGGAGTAAAGGCAATCAAAGTCCACTCAGAAGCTGTCTCTCCACAAGCGTGAAACAGAGTCCAACAGGGAGGAAGGGGAGAGCAAAAGCTTTCATCTTTGCTTCCGTGTATGAATTAGTAACACAGGGCTGTGGCTGCTGAGGCTCCCTGACTCCTGGAATAGTAATTTTTCTTTTTTTTCTTTTTTCTTTTTTTTTTTCTTTTTTTTTCTTTTTTTTAAGAGAGAGACATATCCACCAGTTAGGATCATTTTAACCCAAAGACAACCACAATTCACATTCACCATCACAATACCCCAAATCCCTCAGTTCAGCTGTACTGTGTTCACCAGCCCAAGGTTGCTCAATCAGAGTACACAAAATCCCTTTCTTCCAGGTTTAAGCAACTCAGGAGATAAGAACAGGTCACAGACCTGACATGAGTCATCAGTGAAGATTTGAAAGGGTAAGAAGTGAGTCTATAAACCAGAACTGAGCTTCAGTGAAGAAAATCCCAAGGGGCAATACATGCCAGACAGGATTTAGTTTGGATAAGTGGTGAGACAGCCAGGGACAGGAGAACAGTATGGGAGAGGGAAACTGGAAAAAGGGGAAAAAATATTCTACTTGGAGGTTGTTGTGAAATAAATGCCATGTGATATAGGTACACATTTACGTGTATGTGTGTGTTTGCATAAGAAATATCTGCATATTAATATACACACATAAATATATAGGTCAAGCTTTTCAGAAATAAACTGTAACTGGAAATGCCTATCTTAAGACTTTTGAAAAGAAGCTTGCTTTTTGCCTGCTGAGCAAGTACCAAGAAAGGTGCAGTTATTGAAGAACTTATTTCCTAGCTTACGCTCTTTCTCTCAAGCCACATTTCACCCTGGTTTGACACCAATTAGAGCCTGGCATTAGAAGATATTCCAAGGCGATGAAGGGGAAGGCACCAAGCACCTGACAGAAAGCATCAGCACATACCCAGATTAGAACTGGTTTATTTGTTTTTATATGTGCAATTTATTTCAATTGCTTAAAGACCCTGGCTTAGTAAAGTAAGTACCTTGCCAAACTGTATTACATGGTACGTCATTTCACACTTACCCTGGCCTAGAAATTCATTTCAAGCCTAGCTGCCCTTTACCATGCAGTTTGCTTTTTCTCCTGAAGATGAATTCCTGAATCACTTTTACAACTGCACTGCACTAAGTGTGAAAACCTACTATGCCTTCTTTTGGCAAGCAGAGGATAGAACTGGTCCACAACAATGTATTTTAGATCCTGCTCACCAGAACAGTGACATCATTACTTTATACTTCTACAGCAATGACTTCCACTTGCTCTACTTCTTTTGCACTGTGTTCCTACTAATGGTACCATGAGAATTTTGCATTTCATAAAAAGTATGTTGCTCCTAATTCATTACTTCTTTTATTTTTTCTAAAATGTCACTTTAGCCATAAGCAATAATGTAAAGGCCCTCAATTACAGAAATTTGCTGCAGGTTCTGCTGCTACTGTAGAAAATTTATATTGCTGATCTAGTCACTAGAAATATTCAATATCACCAGTTTAGCAGACATATCTTGTTTTCCCTCTTCCCACGTACTGCAAAAGGGTGAGGAAGCGTTTCTACACATGATGTCTCTTTTCAGCTAGTCCTTAAGCAAGAACTGAGTCCAGTGACTTCCTTTTCAACTAAGCTTCTCAAGACTCTCAGATATCTACATCACCTATGAAAAGCAAGGTGAAATCAGCATTTGGCACACTTGAAGGTGGTGGCTGATGGGCTCCCTGAAGACTGCAGAGACCATTGCAAAGGTAGTATCCACAAACGAGCCTACTATTCTTTAAATTGTTCTTATAGAAAGATGTAGACCAAATGATACAAAACTGTTAAGTAACATACTTCCCACCTCTGGAAAAATTCATACATACCAGTGGTAATTTTTCTGTGGCTTGAGACCACCAGATCAGAACCTGGAAAGAACTGAGGAGACACAATCTATGTTATTCAATGCACCGTGGATTGTGCCACATCAGCTGCAAAACAGGACGGGAAAAAATGCAGCAAATCCTCAGCAGGCAGAAATATCCTCACCTTAGGAAGATTTGAGCTTAGACCACGTGTTAAATATATCACCCCATGCCATTAAAGACTTCAGCCTCTAAGTAGAAG
>NW_010318243.1:16394-17382 GCF_000700745.2 Antrostomus carolinensis
GCTGCACAACCAAGCTACCCTACCTCTCCACAATACAGCAGAGGGTCGAAATCTCCCACAACAGCATTTCCTAAAGGTGACACCCATTCAGGAAAAAGACCCTAAAAACATGCTTTAAATCGAGCAACATTCAGGAAAGCCACAGCCTCAGTGTAGTGCCACACACACCATCCATCAAGGTTGGCAGAGGAGAAGCGCTACCAAAAGGCAACCTCAAAAACTGTGAGCAGAGAGATGCTGGCAACAGAGAGGCTCACTCGCCCCACCACAACACTGTACACCCAGCAGGCCCATGAACAGCATTGCTGGGGGTGGGTGTGAGAGTGTAACGAACACTTTTTTGAGATTAAAAATAAAATAAAATAAAAAGTGTAACATACATTTGCACATACTTGTTTCCAAACCAAAAAATACTCCCTGTAAGATAAATGCTGTCCCATCATTACGGGCCACAGAAATAGTCACTAACAGTATGTACGAACACCAAGTTCTGAGAGCTCAGCAATAAAAATGGTTTCTCTAAAAGAAAAGGAAGATCTGGGATTCAGCTCTCTGCCTGTAGAGAGAAATCCAAGCACAGGACACTTGCAGCCCTGATCCCTACTACCAGAGATCTCAAATGCAACCCAACGTGCTCCCAGGTCCTGCATCTGGTACCAGCAGTCTGACTGCAATGCTAACTGTCCCACTGGACGGGGGCAGGTACTTCCAATGAAGAAAACTACCCAGTTCCAGTTAGTGAATTTTCACATGCAATATAAATTTCAACTGTGGAGGAGACTGAAAGATTTGAAATATGAAGACAACTGCTGCATTATTTTCAAAACAGACTAGTAGGAACAAGCTGAGAGACAGCAATTAGTCTATAGTAGATTTATGTTATGGGTTATAGAACCATAGAATGGTTTGGGTTGGAAGGGACCTTTAAGATCATCTAGTTCTACCCCCCCTGCCATCAGCAGGGACACCTTCCACTAGACCAGATTGC
>NW_010318243.1:18845-76543 GCF_000700745.2 Antrostomus carolinensis
ATGGACTTGTGCACCTTCAGGTTCCTTAGGTGCTCCCGAACCTGGTCTTCTCCTACAGTGGGTGTTTTTTTGTTCTCCTGGACCCTTCCTTGGCTTTCTAGGACTTGGGCAGTGTGGCATGAGCCCTTGCTGGTGAAGACTGATTCACAAACGTCATTGAGCACCTCAGCCTTCTCAGCGTCCTGGGTGACCAGATCTCCTTTTGCCTTCCCGAAAGGGCCCACATTTCTTCTAGTTTTCCTTATCTCCCTGACATACCTGTAGAAGCTTTTTTTGTTGCCCTTGACATCTCTGGCCAAATTTATTTCTGTCAGGGCCTTGGCTTTCCTAACCTGATCCCTGGCTACTCGGGCAATTTTTCTGTATTCCTCCCAGGTTCCCCATCCTTCCTTCCACCCTCTGTAGGCTTCTTTTTTGATCTTAAGTTCGTTCAGAAGCTTCCTGTCCATCCATGCAGGCCTCCTGCTGGTTTTGCCTGCCTTCCTCTTTGTTGGGATGCATTGCTCCTGGGCTTGGACAAAGAGATCCTTGAATATAAGCCAGCTGTCCTGAGCCCCTCTTCCCTACAGGAGTTTATCGCAGGGTACCTGATCAAACTATTCAACAAGGTTTATCCTGCAAACATCAAAAGGCTGCAATAAAGGTAACATCTACCTCCTGTTTGATCTCTCTTAAAAGCATGACAAGTAAAATGTATTTGCAAGCAGATTTCAAGTCTTTAAAAATATCCTGCAACTACACAGTGCAAATTATAATTACTGGTAGCCAATAAAGTAGTAGTAAAATCTCAGCAAAACTCAAGGATAATCCTCATTTAATTGTATAATCACTTTAGAGGTGAGGTGTCCTTACCAATGGTTCTGTGAGATGCAGTGATTTCTTTTCAAGTTTCCACTAAAGCACTGGTACACACAGCTCTGTCCAGTGATGGTTTTTAAGTAGGAAAATGCCTTACAGCAACTGAAGCAAAGAGTTTAATCTTTACATTTTTGGCTGT
Source organism: Antrostomus carolinensis (assembly GCF_000700745.2). NCBI lineage: Eukaryota > Metazoa > Chordata > Aves > Caprimulgiformes > Caprimulgidae > Antrostomus > Antrostomus carolinensis. The sequence continues at coordinate 19,843 of NW_010318243.1, forward strand.
CATAGTGGTGATTTGGCAATATCTTCTATGCATGTACAAACACAGAACACATAACAGATTGAATAAAATTAGCCAGCGCTATTCTAACTACTGAAAAAGAAACCCAGCTCTGTTCCAGCTGAAAACCAGGACAATTTTCTAGTACTTAGTGACCAAGAAAAGCAATAGCTCTTAGAGAAGAGCAGTAATCAATGCAGTTTTAAGAGAAACTTGACTAGAAAAAGCCCATACCTTTGTGGTCACAGCCAAAAAGTAAGTGTCATCAGCACCAAACCAAATCAAACAACTTAACTCAAAAACTGCAACAGATTTTGGCATAGGGCTTAATTGCCATTTCACATATTTGTATATTCAGCAAACTTTATGAAACATACATACCCTGCTCTTGAGCTCCATGTGCAGTAGGAGCAACACTTATGAGAGAAGATATGTTTCAGTACCATATTCAGGACTTTTCCTTAATGGAAAAATAAAAATATCTCGGGTCTTTTATACATGGAACACTTTCATTTATTTAAAAAGTAATATTAAAAAAATATTTCATGCAGCAGAGAAAATACAGCGGGGATAATTAACTTAGCATTTCATTCAAGATTAGTTGGACAATTTAATTATACTTGTACTGTGATAGAAAGTAACTGTTTGCAAGTCCCCTTCCTGCCTTGAGAACCAAAAGGCCTTGCAAGAGCAGAGGGACCTCTTAGTCACTCTTCTGTCACCTGTTTAGGGAGAACAAGCTCCTTTGTGCAACACAGTAGTTTAATCAAGGGAATCCACTGCCCAAATCACTGACCAGTTGAGCCTTGAGCAAGAAAAGATTCCTAAGACAAAAAAAGCCCTCAAACCAAACTGAAGATTTAGGTCTTTTTCTGGAAGCCCGCTGTAAATACAAGGGTTTTGAAGTGGTCTGAAATGCAATTGAATGTGCCTGTGTGCTGCCAAGAGAAATAGGGGAAAGTAAAGAAAGCCTGGAAGCAATGAAAGGAATCAGAGAGCAACGAAAGGAATCCTGACAGGCAGAGGTCTGGCTCAAAGCAGAGAGCTGGGTGGCACTCAGAGGAACCTCCCCGCATGCATGCTGTGCACTGGGGCTGCCAAGGATGGTGGCAGCACAGGACACTCTTTGGGCACCACCCGCAGCTCCGTCTGGCAGAGGCTGACAGGCCTTTGTCATAAGTTGGCTTTCTAGAGCAGTGAATTAGTATATATTCTGCAAATTCTGTTTAAACTGTCTCTCTCTGGAAACACAGTGTCTTCCCCAAAGGACACGAGTGTTTTCACTGTTCTTATGTGCTGCATCTCAGCCTTAAGAAACTGTTTTATCTCCAGAAGCAAGCAGGGAACTGCTGTCAGAAGACACTTTCACTGTTGACCGTAGCTGTTGGCAACACCCTGATGGCAATTCAGCAAGTCCAGAGCAGCACGATCATGCATTCCTGTATGCAGACCACAAAAAATCCCTATGCCCACCTGGAGTTGGTGATTTTAAAATCCACTGCAAGAAAATAAACCAAATAGTCCTGTGGCTGTTGCTTACATTTTGCTTTTTTGGACTAAGTGAGCATGCCTAGTACTAACACTCTCCTTTAACAAGAAAATTAGTATTAATCAATATTCAACTTTATACCCACACACACACATCTGGAGCCCTTGGAAGGAGAGGGAGGGAAAGTAGGAGTCTATTCCCAAAGAAAAAGATAAGTTTGTAAAAACTGTGTAAAAGGCTGTGGCTCTTTTGAGAGGCCACATCACCTTAAGTTGTTGCCTAGGAAAGCAAGTAGGAGAGAAGCAATGCTAAAAGAGAGAGATAGCATACAACTACATGGCTGGCCAAGCTGACAGGGAGCCTCCTGAGAAATTATTACCTCAAGTTTTTGGTTGGGTTGTTTTGTGAATGCTTCCTGAAAAAAAAGAGAACAGAAAAAAATGGGACTTATAAGAACTAAAACTTTCTGCATTTATAGGCAGTGGACACCATGCTGTTACTGTCAGCAGGAGCTGTCTGCATCTAAAGAGCAGACACGAACCTAATAACACTATACAGACTTCCTTCCTGTCATAATCATCAGTCAAAAAAATAATTTCCAGGTTAACAAACTAAAACAAGTGCATCAAGACAACTCTGAAAAATTACTTGGTAGTCAATATCTTTCATGGGGATTATTTCAGTGAATTATTTCAAAAACTGATTTTGTGTTCCACAAGTTTCTCTAAATATCAGCCACTGAATAGCACAGAGGAGCTGTTTGCTGCTGTGAAGGTGACTGTGAGTTGTTTCCTCAGAGAGGTGACTCTTTGGCATAAGAGTTTCCGAATGCCAAACAATAGCAAATGGCAAAATTTTAGAACAAGCTTGTGGAGTGTCAAGCCATCTTTTTTGCACACAGATAACCAGTTTACTTGCCTGAAAATATAAATATCTTTAAAAGGACATTTCTTCATGTATCTATATAAGGACCATAGTAACAAAACCGCACACAGAGACATGGACGAGCTGGACTAAGTCTCTGCAGAGCAGTAAGAGAGCACATACATCTTCCCAGCCCCATCATTGCTGAAAGCCCATTCACCAGCACAGCATTTTCACCAGTCTTACTCAACGGAAGTGCTTGAAATAGGACCAAATGGGATACAATATCTACAAGCTGCTGCTTCCCCCTATATCTTCCCTCCCCAGTGCTGCTGGATTTCCACCCTTACAATCTCAAAGCCCACATTCCTTGCCAGCAACTTGAAGGGTATACCTCGTGCTGCATTTCCCTTATAGCAGGGAGCTCCTGTCCTACAGGCTTTAAGGTAAAGCCTCTGAGGGGACCTACAGCTGCAAGATAGGACTGCCAGATCCTGCACGGGGTGATGGAACACCCAACCTCACAGGGGGAAAGAGATGACTCTCAGTCACTCCTGCATTCCCCACCGCCACAACACGCAGTGTTTCCTCCCATCCCATGTCCACCCGTCCTAGGATGACAAAGTGACAGGCTGGCAGGGATTGCAAGGAGTCATCTCATCTCTTTGGCTGGGAGAGATCAGAAGAGGTCATCTAATCTCTCTGTCTGGAAGGGATTGCAAGAGGTCATCTTGACTTTCTGCTTGCCCAGGGCAGGACACTGATGACGCTCCTGGCAGGTGCTTGTCCAACCAGTTCCTAAAAATCTCCACCACATCCCCAGGCTTTTTGTCCCACAGCATGTCCAACCCAGTGCAGGAGTCCCACTACTTTTTTTTTATCCTTTTAAACTTATAAACCAGATTATTGTTTTTCTTTTTTTTTCTTGGTGTTTGAATGAAAACTTATGTTCCCCACTCCTTCAGAAAACACTGAACCATCTTAAGACTTTTCACCCTCCCAAAGACCTTTCCCTGTGGCTATTGCTCTCACAAACAAATGGTCAGGGATTTTGTTTCTGAAAAAATTCAGACTCCTACTGTGTACCTAATTTTTGTTTTTGTCTTAGTGGAAATGTCTTCACACATGCTTGTCTTGTTGCTTTTGAGAGATGATCTAGGGAGTGCCAGAGCCTTCCCCGAGCTCCTCTGGCACAGCATGACAGCATTTCCACCAGAAACCAGATTTCAAGGACAAAAATCATACTGCCTTAAAAGAAGCCAGTGTTTTCCATGACACCCAAAATGCAACAATCCCAAGGGACTAGCAGTTCCCACTGCTGTGGTCCTTAAGAGTCGATGCAGATGAGCTCCTCCTCTCTTCCAGCAGCCACACACCCTCAAGGATGAGGCTGAACCAACACAAAAACAAAACTATATTCTCACTCCCTGGGAAAGGAGAAGGCACTTTCCCAGAAAGAGCAGCACTTCACTCAGAAAAAGACATGAATATATACTTCTGCATCCACAGTAAAAAAGCTCCAAGCTCCACAGGCACAACTAACATAAAAAAAGGCTAACTGAGGAGTATCTGTGGAAAATATTGAGTATTCTTCATAATGACAGCAAATAAACTTTTTTTTTTTTTTTAAAAAAAGGAAAAAAAGCTATAAATAGCAAGAGTAAGAAGGGACTCTGGCTCAAGGGAGTTAAAACAGGTTAAAATGAAAGCTTCAGGGTTGCACTGTCTTAATTCCTTAATTCTTCACAGGAAATAAGTTTATTATAATATTTTCCTGAAGATAATTCATTATTCTGGGCTTATTAAAAATCAATAGTCATCAGGCAGACGCCACTGCTATGTTGCTTCCTATATACTAATCAAATCCTTTAGTTGCATTCAGACAGAATAATTAGACACTCCAGCATGTGCAGGCACCTTGTTATAGCTTTCTTCTGTACCATACAGTTCCCAGGGTGCCATAGTCTAGCTTCTAGCCACATCTATCAGTCAGACAAACCTCTAGAGCAGAGTATTTTTTCCCCTGCAACAATTATAGTCTTATCTAGGATATTTTAGTTAAAAAACAGGCAGCTTTAAAAAAGTATATTCTTATAAAAATAGAGCTTTTGTCTCCTTAAGATTTTTTTTTTTTAAAAAAAACACAACTGTGTACTAATCAAACACGAAATCATCTCATATGAACTTCACTTTTCAGGGAACTTAGAGCTTAAGTATTTTGTTCTTCTGGAGGGATTGCATGGGGAAGAACAGTTGATTATATCACAGACATCTGATACTCTTAACATAAAATGCTCTGTGTACTAAACAAAATCCAATAGTTTCACTTTCTCTAGTAGGAGTAAACAGTTTTCCCTCCTGGTCATCTGCCTGACTGGATTCAGCCACACAAACAGACATTTAAAAGTACAGTGCAGTTTTTTATCTTCATTTCTTCTATATTTAACATCATTGCCCCACCTACTTATAAACTTATGCAGAGGTTCATCAAGACAGCATTATTTAAACAGAAAATTAATAGAATGAAGCAACTTTATATTCCACCAGTAACCTCAAATTGCAGTATCCATGGAATGACAACAAACTGAAGATTATAAGGATGAGCTAAGGCTTAATTTGCTCACCACATGTCTGGTAGCAAATTGCTAATAATACTAGTAGTCTCCATCTTTATAATGGCTGCACAGAGATATCATTACACCCAGATTGTTTTTTTCTTTTTCTTTATATACACTGCCAACAGTGTAATGGAATAAATTACCAGCTATGGATTCTCCAAATGCCCGCAACTTTCAATCATTTGTCCCCACCATTTTTTTTTATTATTATTATTATTCCTTTCCATTTATTTTTTCAGTCCTGAAAAGTCTTAAATAGGCATCTATGTACAACTGTGAGAAAATTATTCTACTTCTCTCCCTCCCCAAGTATTCTATATTGATTTTAACATTATCATACTTGAACGAGTGAGGTGAAATGCTGGAAAACATTTGTCCTAAGCATTCAGAAAGATCTAGTGTTTATTGTAATTTTGACCCACTACTCTTAGCAGCAGGACACATCCCTGTTTAATACCTAAACCTAGTTAACTCTCGGGGTGATTTTCTTCATTTCAAAACACTACTAACATTGGGCTAAAAGTGCTAGCTGATTCACTTCTCTCCTCCAGCACAATCTCTGTTCCACCACTTCTGCTAGCTTCAGTTTCAAAGGCAAGACAATTTTAAAATTTAATTCTCAGTGAAGTGAAATACGTGCTGTGGAAGCTATCACAGGTTTTCTTCTTTCCTGGTAGGAGTATAAATAAACCTAGCCTTAGAGATGTGAACTCCAGCTGCTGCAATATTCCAAGAAGACACTATTGCCTAAAGAAATGTTGAAAAGCAAGTTTTATTAAGTGTGTTGAGTCAGGAAAAAAGCCACCAATGTACCTCCTGCAAGTAAAGACAAGACTACAACCAAATACATTGTTTTGTTGTCAGAACTAGGAAAAACTACTGCAAGGATGCATCCAGATCTCCCTTGCAGTGCAGAGACAAGTCTGGCTTTCTCAGGATCAGAGTTTCACTTCTCCAGGTGTAATGACTGATTTTATATCTGCCATCTAATGGGAAAAGTCTCAAAATAAATATGTCTTACAAGCAGTCAAGAGAAAACAGCAACAGTAGCAGAAGTAAAATATGCAAGCCACATTACTATGTCATTTGTTCTCCCCACTAGACACCTCAGTCTCAGAAGAGTGGGGTTTTTTTCCCCTCTTCTCTCCACAATTGTTTTCAAACTTTCCATGCCTGGTCCTCCAGTAGCAATTAGGGCAATTAAGAGTTACCTAGAGGCAGAGAGTAATAAGATCCATTTGATTTCCCTCCAAATAAACACACACACAAGACAAGGAGAGGGAAGGGAGAAGCTGCAGGCAGAAATAATGGAAAATGCAAAGACAGGACAAGACAGTCTTTTGATCAACATATGCAGTTTTTCTATCTGCAAGCTGGAGACCACCCAGCCACAAAACCTTGTGGTGTCCAAGGATTTCTTAAAGTCAAGTAACAGCCATGGTCTCCAAAGGCCCTTGCCATGAAAGACATATATTATTCCCCCTTCAATTAGCTACTGTTTTTCTTATGCTCAGAGACATAGCACACACTTGACTTCCAGGCCTCCCCAGCAACCAAGGTCAAGTTAAGGTGATATACATCTCTACTGCAGGGCCATTATCTCACATTTTTTTTCCTGGAAAAATGCTCTGATGTTGGAAACAGGAAGTATTCTATTGTTTCATCTGCTCTGAAATGTGCCATTACTTTATCATTTAGCAAATCTGCTCCCTCTATATCAGTCTACTGCATTTAAGTGGTTGAAGAGTCCTACTACAACTGTAAAATGATGCAGACTCTGATAGAAGAAATTAATGGTAAAGCTTTAAAATCAGTAGCAGAAGGAAGAGCTAGAACAACCATGCTGCCAAAGGGCAGGGCTGTAGCCTCCGCTTTACATTGCAAAGTCTTGAAGAGCAGCAGCCCTGTGCAAATGCAGCCATCAGACCAGTTCACACTCCTGAGTAGCAACATGTCTGTTTTATCTTTAAGAATGTGCATGGTCACAATAATTCATAAGTGGCAGTGTCTTAACAATTTTTAGAAAGAGCATGTTTTCTACCTAACTGTTGAATGCGTGCTACTCAGCATATGCTCATACAATAGTGTTTTTACTGCCTATGTTCAGCAAGATGCTTTAACCCATGATAGATCAAATAGTTCTACAGAAAGGCAAACAGATCTTATTTAGCATTTCTTCACTACTGTCATGATGACCGTTGGTACACACCGCTGCTCATTTGCAGGCTGGAGACTCCTATACTCTTCAAATGTAAGAAGATGAGAATAAGGAAAAAAATTCAACCCATGTCCATGCAAAGCCTTAAGCTGCAGCAGCCATGACCAGTGTGCAAGCCTTCCAGGACTGTGACAGCACTAGGACAATCAAAAGTGAAGATGTCAGAGCACATCCTTTCCATACAGAAACAAGTCAACAGCAAGATCAGCATAAGTAGGGATGGGAAAGTGAGAGTATCAACACAGAAAGAGATCCCCTTCCAAAGAGCTTTGGCAATTAGCCAGTGACTTGACAGCTTGGCAGAGAGGAGCATTTAACCAGAGAGCAGCAGGGCAGAGTGAGGCCATGCGGATGGCCCACAGACCTCAGCAGAGAGGTGGCTGAGACAGTCTTTCTGTATCTTAACAGATAAAAAATTGCAAACACTACTTTGGTGAAGAGAACCACACCAGAGTGAAATGAGCTGTTTGAGAAAACCCTGCATTTGATGTGCTTTGGAGCAAGTCATTCCCCTCTAGGTATGCCCCCATTAATGGGTAGGGAGCAGGTTACTCTACTCCTCTTTCATCACTTCTGAACATGAAGTTGTTTGCAGGCCCAGGAGGTGCTGTCCTCTCTTTGAGGAGCTGGCTTCACTCTGTGGTCTGACCATGGAGGAGAAGTGACATGCACACCTTGCCTTTCAATCTCAAGTCTAAACCAACACTTCACTTCTCCGCATCTCCAACAGCTTGGCTTCTGGGCAAAGCTAGGAAGCTAAACACCAAATGCAGCTCAGCAATGGTCATGCCAAAGCATTGGGCAGCTTTAGCACTGAAATGAAAGCAACAAGCAGAAAGCAACACGACAGCAAACTGGCATTTCTGCTGCCATTTTGATACCTTTCACAGTGCTGCACTGATGCTCAGTGACACTGCTCAGTCCAGACAGAAACTATGGACTCAGTTTAGGAATCACAGGATAAATGTGGCCCCTCTGTTACAGTAGTCAGAGAAGATGATTGTAATGCTGGTAGGCTTTAAATCTGCGAAGCTATGATGTTATTCTGCTTCCCCAGAGAGTGCTTACACATACTGATGTATGAATTTTCTTTTAACTGTTTAGAATATAAAACTACGGGAAATTTCTTCTCAGAGAACAGTACGTTGTCATGGAGGGAGGATTTCTATTATGTACAAAAAAACACTCTGTTTCACACGTGTCACAACAAGCAGCTTTGCAGTGACTTCGATTTCAGACCCTGCAGAGCCTCTTCCCAGATTTGAACTGTCCTTCGCACATGCCATTTCACAAAAAGATCCTGTCACAGCAACAATTTGCTAAGAAAGGAAAAACGTGCTATGAATTAAAGGGATGTGTAGTTTTCCCCAACTAAGTAAAAAGCAGTCAAAGTAGTCATCCTTTACAGGCACATGAACTGACTCAGCAAAACTGCTCCCTCCAGTAATACATTGAAGAGAAGAAAAAAAACCACAAGAGCAGGAGATTTTAAAATAAGAGTGTGAAACAGAAAAACCGTCTTTGTGCAGCCCTTTGACTCTCTTGTCTGCAACAGAGTGGAAGCAATCTACTCTTCCAGCAAAATTCCCAAGTACACACATCTTGGCTTTCCTGTTGGACTTTTCCCCTGCAATCTCAGTTTAAATTTATCCTTCATCACCACTCTTAATATACTGGCTCATGATGTTTCCATACTAAAAATTTCCCTGAGCTGGTGCCTATTCAGAGTTCTAGATACCATTGACACACATCCGTGGATACAACAGAAGTTTACAAATATGAAATTGAAAGAAAATAGCACTCCCACCTCCACCTTCACACTTCAGTTGTGAGTATGAAACTAATTTGTCAGAGGCAGCTGTATTCCAGTGGCAAAGGAAATAAGTCATAACTTGTAAACTGCAACCTTGGAAACTGAAACTGAGAAAAACAAGAGAGAGGAGACATGGTTTTTTGTTTGGATATGCACACAGGGCCGCCATGCTCAAGGATCCTTTTTAGCAGGTGTTTCAGAAGCTGCCTGGGAAGTTTTCTCCTAAGGACACAGAGCAGTTGCACTTACCATTAGCTTCCACTCCTTATCCACAGCAGAAGATCCGTCCAGCATATGACTGCCAACAGCACAGCCAGGCCACATACCCCATCACCGTACAACTTTAAAGCCATTGATCCGTATTATAATATATCACTGGAGTTTAATATAAGCAATCTGTCAAAAGCCTTATGTAGGTTATTCAGTAGCTCCCACTGTTGCAGGCAGCCTACATGGCAGATCATACCCATTCAGCCCTCCTGGATCTGCACTGCTAAGGCTCTGGGGAGGGAGAAAAGTTATTAAACAGGAATTACCAGGAGCCTTGTGGAATCATTGAAACCAAAACCAGAAACATGGCTCTTACAAGAACTGCATCACAAGCCATGTATTGTTCGGACAGAGGTAAACCTTAGTCCAGCTTTACTTACTCAGGAAGTCTTGTGTTAGTGTAGTGTTTAATATATTGTATTTTCATTTACAGACTAGCACAGGACATGAAGAGGGGATTAAGCAGAGGAACTGGCTCAACAGCTGGAGGACTCCTCAGGTAGTCTACTCCAGAAATAGATTTTATCTGAAGCTACAAGAAGAATGAAGCAGAGCTCCACAATATTTTTTTAATCTGATAGAGCAAGGCTTATAGGCAAAAGGCAGTCTCCTGCTCAGTCACAGCCTTAGGGCATGTCCATCTACTCCAACAAGTGCAGACAGATCTAAATGCCTCTGTACTGTTTGCTGGAAAGACAAACATAAACCACCCTCAGTCACCAAAAGGCAGCACAGCCCATTAGGAAACTTGGGGCAACTGTGGAGCAACTTGCTGGCTCAGATGCAATGTTATGCCACTGTGGCAGACAGCTTCCAAACCAGGGCTGGAGTTATGCTTGACTGTCTGTGCAGACGCAATCTTGGACACCTCAGGAAAGAATATCTTGTAGGCTGATCCCATTATCTGTGACATTTTAGGTACTGGCTGTGGTTTTTTGAGACCCAGGCAGCAGTGAAACCACAGGCTGTAAGAGAAGTCAAAGCAGAGCCCTGGGCTCTGTTTGCAGCCAAGATCCTAAAACAACTATCATCTTTGCTTCTCTCCTCAGGTGCCGGACAGTATGTGTGACACACAATACACACTATGGCCACACAGTTGAGAATGAAAAACTATCTCCTCTGTCACTTTTTTCTTCCCTCTCTGTGATTAAATGCATCTATACATACACCCCCACATACCCACAAAGCTATCATCTCATCTACTATGTATTTTACTATTCAGCTCTCAGAAATCCTCACCAGGGTCTTGTGAACCATAGCATGGCAGCAAGTAGTTTAATACATCAAACCAAAGTCACTTCAGCTGCAATGGATTTTTCTTAAAAAAAAAGGTTCAAGGTGCATACCTACCATTCAGGCTGTCAACACATTGCTACCAAGCACAAGAACTGAAAGGGCTGCAGTCCCGTCATTTCAAACTGCTCATAGAGTTATGTGGTTTGCAGCAGGTTGTGCTTACTCGTTTCATTCTGTTTTGATGTACCTTACTCAAACAATGGCCTTACTTTAGCTGTGACCCAAAAGAAGAGAGAACAAGTCTCAGCCCCAAATGAATGAGGCTCTTGGTAAAGCATTGTAGTAGCGGTGGTATCTTTTATTAAACTAGGTTGCTCAGCTCAAAGAGTAGACAAACTGGTATCTGAAACAGAAGATTGCAAATACATGTACAGTCTGAGAACAAACTATCATGGTTTTATTAGATATGTATCAATTTGATCATCTTTGAAAGTAAAGGTAGCTTTACCTTACCAGAGCAGGGGGAGGGAGGCAGGTGATAAGGCAGTTATCTCAGTGTCGCAAACTTAAGAAAAAGACTCGAGGAAAAGACAGCATTTTCCATAGGAGACAGCATTGACTAATGTTCAGACAGCAGAGCTCTACTTCAGCAAGTTTTCTCCTCTGTGTTCATTGCCACCATCATCCCATCTTAATTTGTGCTGCTCACTGTTTAAAGCAGGACTGTGCTGGGCCCTAAACAAAACAGAGCACAATCCTAGTCCTTCACAGCAATGGGGCACCAGCCCAGCCTCATATGTGCTTTTACTTAATACCATAAGCAAGAGGACAGAGTAGTTTCTCAGACAATGTAACAACTATACTGGGTTAAAACATCAGCTTTCTCCACCAGAAAAAGCAGTATCCTAGACATTACATTACTTCATTAAGAGTCACCCTGCAATAAGCAGAAGCAGACCTCTTTCCTGACTGCGTAACTCAGCTGGAAGTTGGTGTGATGCAACAATGGCTGCCTACGGCTCTCCCTCTCAGTCCCTACTCTTCAATTCTAGTCACAGAGAGGTGGAGACATGCAAAAAGGTACGAGTTACTAATGCTGCATCCATACAATACTGGACCCTTAGGAAAAGTGAAACAGAACTACAAGAAGCACCAACCAGCTGGAGAGTCTCTTTCTGCCTGGTGTAACACCAGTTAAGTAGAGATTTCATTACTGCTCCAGCAAAGAGAGATTAACAAGAAAAGGCTGCAGTGCTATTCTACAGGCAGCACAAGTCTCTCTAAGATGGTGCTAACTCCAGAGAGGGTGCCTCTACATTCTGCCCTTGCTCCGTTATTGATTGAACTGACCAAGAGCTAGAGATGAGTTCTCAGTTCCATCAAGAGGCTGGTCCAGTTAAATTCGCAGGGCCAAGAACTCTCCTTCCAGCTCTAGGGTTAAGCCCTTTCAGTTGTGATTGGTCATAAATCAGACCAATACTACCAGAATTTACTTTGAAATCTAGGTGCACCATAGGGTTTTTTCCTAATATTTTGAAGTTCACTTGCATACACTCGGACCTCTCACTATTCCTACAGCTAGCACACAGGTGACACTCTTCGACACTAGTGACCACCTTCCTCCCCACAACCCTCCTGTGGAAAGCTAAAGAGACACTATACGATGACAAGCAATTTTCTGAGAGGGGAAAAGTAGTTCACCAAAAAAGTATGCCTGGGCACACAGGCAGGATTACAGCCTGCTTCCCAGGGCAGGCAGGAACGGCCATGACTGCTTACAAAGGGTGAAAACCATCAGGTGCCCTCTTGCCCTCTCACAGTACGAGTGTATTACATGGGGCACGGTGCACTGCACTACTTCACCAAGGCTTGTGCTTCAGAGCTGTTACCCACAAGGGTACCCCAGGGACAGCAGTACACACTGCCCACATGCCACATGGGCCCATATCAAACACAGAGCTGAAGCATGCTCTCAGATGGTGGGATTTGGTTTGTATTCATCTCCTTCACACAGGCACAGTCCCGTGGGGGGAAACTTTTCTTGTTCTCTGACAAAATGTCCTTGTGCTTGACATTGCAAAGTCCACACAGCAGAAGTCAGCACTGTGCAAAAATATCCAGGCAAGCTTTGATAGAGCTTAAATAAAAGTAGGTTAAATCAGCCCAAAAGCATCATGCTAACGTGTCTAACTGGATTCAGCCACTTAACTCACCCTTTCAAAACTGAGCTCTCCTCTCTGTGTAACAACACATCACGGCAGGACGATTTAACCTCTATGAAAGGAGAGAGGGGTCACCCACAAATGGGGCTCAAGAGGATGGAAAAAGCACAAACAGTCAGTAATGCTGGGAAGTGAGGGCCTCAAGGAGGGGGCACATACACTCGCTTAGGTGTTCACACATACACACACACACACTGCCCAGATCAGCTGCCTGCACATTTTCCCCAAGGTTCTTTACGCAGAGAGGTGCCTGCAGCAGCAGCCCTTGGAGATACAGCTTGGGCTGGCTGCTCATATGCAGTTAACATACAAAGCTTCATTTTTGTTAGTAAATAGATATGAATTCGAATGCTATGTGAAAACTGCACCTGAGGTCATGCCCCACCCCCTCTCCTAACCCTGCAGCCCTGACTCAGAGCAGAGGGGCTCAGGGAAATGCAGAGGGCAGCTCCAGGCATCCCCACAGCCTCTGTCGACCCAGCAGGCAAGAGGCCACCTCTCCCTTCACCCCCGTATATCAACACAAAGAAGATGGAATATTTCATGAAAGGAGGGGTAAGTCCACACATGATGGAAAGCACCTCTGAACCTTTCCAGCTTGCACTCTGATGCTTGCCTGGAGTGAAAGAAAAACAGCTGACAGATACTCAAGCAGGATGGACTGGTAGTTGCCCAAGGTCATGGAGGCATACTTGGCCTTCCATAGATCTTCTTTATAAAAAACAAGACTGCATTTATTGATTATTTGCTTTTTATTGATTATTTGCTTGAGGGTGTGTTCTTTTTATTGTCTTTTTTTCAAGGCTATAGGTCAAAACCAAGAAGGGTAATCAAGCATGAATGAACTCAGACTGCATAAGACAAAAAACAAAACAAAACAAAAAAACAAAACAAAGGCTTTGACCCACATACAGTAATGATCAACAGAGAGCATAGTGTTCTGTATTGTCCTTGCTGATCACAGCCATAACGATCAGCACTAAACAGCCAAGAAGGGTCTGATTTGTTAAGGGACAAAGCATGTTGCGGAGCACTGGCAATGTATATGCTTAAAGAAAACCAAACCAAAACAACAAAACAAAAACCACAAACACACACACACACACACACAAAGACCAGGAATCAACGTCTTTAACCATTTAGCTAGAATAAAAGACATCTGCCTCCCATATATATACTAGAAGTTTTTAGGATGCTGCTTGGAGGAGAGGTTTCATTTTCCACCTGGTCCAGTTTTCTTATGAAAATGGTTATTTTCCTGTATCAATATTTCCTAGCCCACACTGTATTTTCACTGAGTGTGGAAACTCCATTCTACAAAGTATGAACAAATTTGCTTCTGTAATTCCCCAAGACTCATTAAAAGGGTTATGGAACCTGGAAATAAGGAACAGTAAATAACAACTTTTTTCTAAAAGATGGCAATGACTAGCATAAAAACATTATCCAAAACAACTCTAACTGCAATCATGAGTGCAAGCAAACAGACAACGCTGTCACATATTCTCAGCTGTTATACATGCTCATTCATTTATGTAAGAACATTTATTTGAATGGGAATGAACTGCCATCCAGGCTAGTTACAGTGTCTGCTACAGAGCAAAAACTATTTGTCTTCCTAGAAAATTTCTGACTTAGACATCATTTTCATTACTCAGAGAGAGTAAAGATTCGGGCACACACTAACATCCACCCAACTGATTCAGAGATCTGTGGAGCTGAAGTGATGCACAGCTACAGCTGTAGACCACTGTATGCCTCACCATAAAGCAGCCAAGGATGCTTTGCTGGGAACCTGTGGTACAGTTTGTGCATGGTCCCGTAGTTACTCTGAGCTGTCACCTAAATCATGACACTTCTTAACTTGAGACAATTGACCTCAGTGCACCTCACTAGGACACAACCTGATTTTGAGGAGAATACTACTATGGGTTGGACAATAAACAAGTTGAGCTCCTGTGAGATAACAGATTGTGTCTGACTTTAAAAGGAGCCTTCTATGTTTGATTGATTTAGCTCCCAAAAAAGACAGGAAATTATTTCAAGGCACTGTGCAGTTATCTATCCAAAGACTGCTAGAGGGAACTTGTATGATTCATGTATTGCAACCAGTAGCAAAGCTTCAGCAGTTGGTTGAATAGGATTTATCAGAAAAATTCAAATATATTCTACAGGTAAAATGCACTGCTACTATAAGATAACCTCTAAAGTGTTATGCCAAGATACTGAATCTGTTAATTTACTAGGATGCTTAGTTCTCAGGAATGCAGCTAATAAGTATTCTGTTCAAGTGGTGAAAGGATTTGATGAGAGCTGGCATGGTATGATTTAAACAGTCATCAAAAGCCAATACAATGACTTCTGAGTTCTCTTCTGTTAAGGACCTTTATTTTCACTAATATCTTTATGCAGTTGTGAAAATAACAAAACTGCATCTTTGAACATACACAAAACTAGGATCAGGAAATTCAAAGTTAACTTGAGACATAATACTAGTTGCACAGACTACCAATTTTTTCTATTGATATAATTAATAATTTTGCCAGAGTTGAAAGCTTGCAAAAGCTTTCTTTCTGAGTAGAGCTGCAAAAAATGTTTGGAATGGGCAACTGTATTTAGTGCTGAGGGCCAATGTGCCTGGGAAATTAAGTCCTCTGCTTATCAGCAGGATAGGCACAAATCTGTCTCTTCTTCCCTCAGTCGTGTGAAGTCAGCATGGCTTACGGGCACCCTATGAGCCCATCAATGTCCCACAGAGACCAGCCACTACCAGCTGTGGTGATGCTTTTTCCTAATGGCGCTGCTAACAAACTAACTGCACTGAAACAAGACCACCAAGCACAAAGGTGAGGGTTCTGTATCAGTTGCTAATAGACTTCGCTGGATTTCTAACTAGTGTAAAAGTAATATAATAATAAATATTAAAACCAAGACAAATGCTTATATGCAGCCACGGAGACTCTTTCAGGCTCTTAGCGAATAGAGAAGACCATGCATACACTTGCTGTTCTATTAGATGAGTTGGGACACTTCTTGTGGAGGACAGCTGGACCCCACATTTTCTCCTTCCTCACATCTATCCTCTCCCCTATGCATGTATCAGGTTCAATGTATTTCCTTTATATTGTCTTCAGTACAGCTGGCCACACAACATGATTTTCCTCTCTATGTAACACCAAATTCACACCTTTTAATAATGGACTGGGACTTCAGGGCAGGCCAGTACTTTCTGAAATCAGCTCAGGGGAAAAATATCTCCTTCAACAAGGGCAAAACCAGAAATGTCAAAGGGAAAAAAAATAATTCCCAACCAAAAAAAAAACCCAAACAACAACAAAATAAAATGTCCTGAGGTGCTCTGGGAAGGGTCATCATTTACACATCCTCCAGGGATCTGCTTTGCAGCTGGTAAAGCTCATTATTTGTTGTGAAACAGTGTGCAGTCTGCCTCCAACCCAGGAAACCATAAGAAGTTACTCCAATAAAGTCATCTAGGAACACAGCCTCAAAGGAAACAAAAAAAATAAATGGTTTGCAGAAGAGATCACAAAGGAAAAGTGGATTGGACCAATACAGTACCTTCTTGTAGCATTTTATGAACTGTTGCTATAGAAGTGTCTTGGAGTGTCCTGAGGAGAAAGTGGCATCAGAAGTCCCTCAACAAATCTGAAGATTTCGAGTTCCAGTAAGATGAAAATCTTACCCAAGCAGGCAGAGCTGTGTAGTTTTCTAGTAGAGTCCAGCTCTTCTTTCAACCCAAGAGAAAGGGTCTACTAGAACAAGTCTAATTTAAAGATTTTGAAGCACCATACAGTTACCCCTACTTAGCGAATTTCTCATTTTCCCTAAAAAAGACTAATAAATATGACGAAAGCAAAGACAAACTGTAAGTTTTGCCCCACTCCATCTTCCTCATTTTGCAGCACCATACAATTCAGGCAGCATTTTTTATCCCCTGTTATTTCAGAGGGGCCAGAAGCCACGATTTAGAAGGACTTCAGACGTATCTTTGGCTCTAACCACGTGTGGGAAAAAAGCTCAGTTCATTTCAGTCCTCTTGTACAGACAAAGGCAGTGACCTCCAAGAAGTCTGAAACTTGCAAATATGTCACCATCTGAATTAGATGTCTATAAAATGTAATTACTTTATGAACATAAGTATTTTCTTCTATGATTAGCTCTGGTCAAGTGAACCTCGTTTCCTCTAGCTTTAAAAGTTGAAGGGGAAAGGCACTCTCAGGGAAGATTTTCTTTCTCAACTGTCCATTAAAAAAATGCAAAAATACTTGCCTAAGACATTTCATTTGAGCCTGCAGCTCACATTGTTGACATAAGCGTTAGAAGAGGGCAGGAACACCCAGAGGCCCCATAGAAGAACAGATTTCATTGAGCTTGCTGTATAATGCAAAAAAAAAGCAGGAAACAACATGGATCTCTGCCTGCACTGACACATGCCCCTGCCACAAACCCCAGGGCAGGTGCAGCCCACAGTGCAGAGCCTGGCGTGCTGCCCATGACAATGGCCAGCCCTGGCATGTACGGGCAGCCCCTCACAGAGCTGCTACCTAGTGTGGGCCAGCGGGGCTGGAGCACTGAGTGGATGCAGTGCCAGAGACCTTCCTCGTAGCGGTCCTCCGCACAATATGTGCCAGGAGTTGTCCCCTCACAACGCCCTGCCACACACTCCATTGTCCTTCTCCACGAGCTGTTTAGCCAACGCCATTGCCCTACTCAGCACTCAGCCATCTGTGTTCAGGCTCTCAGAGCCACCTACCTACTCCACTGAGCCCAAAGCAGCCTCCACATGTGCAGCTTAGCTGGACAAAGAAGTGTGCTAGGATTCTTGTAAACAATATCATCTTGTTTACAATATTTGGACTATGTCCAACACTGGAGTAGCTGAGCAACCGTTGATGCTGGGAGCAGACCAAACCCACTAAAGAGCAGTGTTGCAAGATAATGGTTTCTAACCAGAAAGCCAAGACCAGGACCACTACATGGGCCTCAAAGGTGTTTCCTTGTGTCCACAGTACCAACTCACCTGTCAGTTACCACTTCATCCACAGGTGGACAATCAACGCTTGGATGGAAGAGATCCCAGCCACAGGTGGTGACCAGCCCAGCCCAGCCTGCTGAGCAAGCTGTCCTTGGACTGTCCTGGAAGAGGTCGTGGATGTCCCCCATGAAAAGCAGAGAGCAGAAGCAGTCCTGGAGAGGGGTGAGGGAATAGAGAGAGAAAGATAAATCATTAGTGGACACAAGGATAATGAACAGTTCTGTACAGTTCCATTCCCCTGGTTGCATTAGTTATTTCTACGTGGGATGTTACAATGCAAAGGATTCTTTTAAATTTCTTATACAGCAGTAACTCTAGATGATCTTATCACTTATTAAAAAAAAAAATCTGCTAAGTAAAATCTGAAACCTCTTGTACTTCTCAAGTGTACCAGGTCTTGAAAGGTCAGGAAGATATAATCATTCACTAAAAATATACATTCCTGCAGCAACCACTGTCATCTCGTGGTCCTGAGTATGAAGAACTACAATTGTCTTGACTTTGTATCTGAGGAGCTGAAACCCCAAAGTTCCAGTGGAACCACCTTTCTCAAATAATAGACTAATAAACATCATCAGACCATGTTGCAGTGTTAGTTTTCTGAAATAACAAGCAAACTTACTCACTGTTCAAACATCTTTTTAATTAAAATTCCTTTGTGAAATTTACCACAGCTATAAACCAGAACAGTAATTAGCAGCATGGCATAGACAGTTAGGACTTGAGTCATAATTAAAATAAATACTGCTTATTAATAAATAAATTGTCAACTAGCCAGGTTTTTGATGCAATCACACCTTAATTTTGACCATTTGTTTCTTGTTTAAAATAAAGAATCTGAACTTAATGTAGCATGGGCAAGAATACAAAGAACAAGGGTTGCTGCTGGGTTTTCCCCTTTCCTTGAGATTGAAGAATAATAATGAAAACTGAAATAGATAGTAATTTTTCTGCCTCTCTTTCTATCTTTACCCCTCCTCTTCAAGGCAAATGAACTACCTCTAGCAATAGCTATCATGTGCTTCTGAGGGTTTTGTATGATGGAACTACACTGTGTTTGCTGCAGTTGCATTCAACAGAAACTCCTTCACAAAGACTCACCTGAAAAAGAAAGGGATGTAGAAATGTCACATATATGAAAAGAAGTGAAATCTTACAAAGAAGCAAAATTACTTGCCTTACTTAAAGTGGAAGCAACTGCACACAGGAATTACACAGTTCCTCTTCTGCAATGACCTCAGAGCAAGGTTTCCTTAGCAGAGAACCCTTTCCTCGTCCAGCTTTATGCATCTGTCCATGCTTTCTCGGTAATTTCCCCTTCTGTGATGCACTGGTGGCTATGAGTCGCATCCTAGGCTTCTCTGCCCAAACCCTCTGCACAGTTCTGGCATCAGGGTTGTGAGGTAAAGGCAAATATTTCATATTACCTGCCGCTGCAGAGCCCAGATGCTAACCCTTCTTTAAATCCAGTGATATTTCCAGTGCCTCTGTGACTGTGGCAAGCCCTAAACAGGGAGCTGGCGAACAGAAAATTCTTGAACCAATCCATGGTTTTCCATTCAAACTCACACTGATTAGATGGGATGACTCAAGAGAAGGCAGCTCAAATTTAGGATAAAAGCCTGGAAGCATATACACAAATGGACACAAAAACTAACAGAGCCTTGGTCTGAACTGAAAAGGCCAAGCAATTAATGAAAGCAATTTTTTAAAAAGAGCGACCGACTCAGTCATATTCAGTCACACCCACAGTACCTTTGGGGTGAATATGGCAACTGGGCTTTCCAGTCAATCTGACAAGGAGGCACATCTCAGTTGGCTTGTTTGGTTTCAGCATTACCTCAATAAATAGAAAAATCTAGCCTTTTTTTTTTTTTTAATTATTCCTCTGTTTATGTTTTTTTCAAGATGTAACACAATGTGGTATTGGACATAACAGTGACAATCCACTAGACACCACACTGAAATCCAGATGACTACAGCTCAAGACTCTGGGGAAGGCATTTTTGCCTAATTTAGGACTCAGCTTTGCATCAGTAACACAGCAGCAAAAGTCCTAGATTTCACTGGGCTGTGACAAGAAACATGACCCATTAGGCATCCAGTCACCATATATGAGGACACATGTAGGTGGAGACCGATAGCTTTCTGCATCAATGAAATGTGAAGCTACCCAGATCTCACAATAATGACTCCTGAGCATGACTCTGTTTTCCAAACACAGTTGTTAAACTCTAACCTGAGACTGCAAGCTGGCTGTTGGGTTTTTCATTTGGCCACTTCAACCTTCTGGAAGCCTGTCCTCATTCCAGGAGCACACGCATAAAGGAGACTAATGATGACAAACACATAAGTACGCTGTGAGAGCTGAGGGTTAAAGGTTTGTGGGTTTTTATGTAAAACACATATTACCTAAGATATCAACTGAGGATTTGCACCAGCTGAGAAAGATGAGAGGTGCAGGTCTTCGTCAGCTCCAATCTGGAGGAAACTGAAAAACCTCCAGTAGAATTTGCTGTTCATTAAGGACACTCAGTCACAAGCTGCCAATTTCCGTGAGACACTAATATTTGTAATGAAGAGCAAGAGTCCAAGGAGCAGTACACATAAAATTGCAGTAATTAGTCACAGAGCATAAAGAGGAGGAGATGACCTGTAGAAAAAACAAACAAACAAACAAACAAACAAAACCAAACAGGTAATAATAAGTGAAGGCCTAAAACTGAAGAGTGTAAGAGTCACCTCAGGTCATTTTAGAGAGGCCACAGGCATACAGAAACTAATGTTATACAAGCAAACTTACTTATAAATATTGGCAATAAACTTAAGAGTAATTATTCACTTTAAGGTCTCAAAGAAGTACTGTTAATGCTCTGGTAAAAGCAATAGTCAACAGTTTTCTTCCAAAGACCTTGTAACTGACCCATTTTCCTTACAAAAACAATCATGTGAAAGCTAGGTTATTAATTTAACTTAAAATGCTCATACTTTTTACATAAGGAAACAGCATGTAAACTTGGACTGCTAGGATACAAACAAAATATTTCACTCTGTCAGGCAATGAAGGGGGCGCGGAGCAGGGAGAGGAAAAAGAAAGGAACATTTAAACAACTACTAAGACTTTTTACAGTATGCTTGTCAAGGTTTGCATATATCAGCTGCAGTAAGTTCTTGACCTGCCAGCCACAAAGTTGACTAGTGACTTCTTAGTGTTACTTTACTGTTGCCTTTGGTCTCTATTTCCCAACATTAAGAAAAGAAAAAAAATAAGGCTAAGAAGACAAACATATGGAGAAAATTAAATTAATTTTCAGCTAACATAACAGACAATTCTTTGGGCCCAACACCACTTACCCTCAAAAGAGCTTAAGCACCCATTCCTGATAACAACACTTTTCATGCCAATATGGGACTCCATGAGAAGAGAGTCATAACCATATGAAAGAAAGAGTTCTAGTGTTTCCACAATTTGCAATTAGGCTAAATTAAAATCTTATCTCCTTTTATCTTTAACCCAACAATAGCACATGTATTTTAAATGTTGAGTTTATTCCAGCCCATGGGCCTCTCTTTCTAAAACACTTAGCTAGAAAGAGTTATAGATGCAGCATAAAAGGAGAGCACAGGGTTACCCTAAGTGGGAACCTTTACTGATATTCTACATGCTGCTTAACAGCAGGAAAATGCTAGTGAAGCTTCTTCTACCACAACTCTCTTCACTCTGATAGAAGGACTAGATTTGATTGAGTAAATATAGTAACAGTGACAGAATACAATTTTACCAACAGCAAAAGACCATAACTTTATTTTGCTCTATTGTTCTGCATATGTAGATGCATAACTGCCTGAAGTGCTTCAAAAATCAACCTCACACATAAAAACAAGCAACAGATGGCATCAGATGGAGATGGCAGAGGAAAGCACATTAAAGAAACAACTGACTCCAGCATATATTTTTTAAAAAGGTCATTTTTATGTCTTCATATATATATACAGAGAGAGAGGTATAGTTATCTAATTAGTATTATCATTTGTTCTCATTTAGGAAAAATACCTTGGGCTCTCATATTTAATTTTTGCCCTAAATTTTACTGGTAGACTTATTCCACATTAATAAAAAGAGGCCATTCTGCTGCAATG
Organism: Antrostomus carolinensis; assembly: GCF_000700745.2. Taxonomy (NCBI): domain Eukaryota; kingdom Metazoa; phylum Chordata; class Aves; order Caprimulgiformes; family Caprimulgidae; genus Antrostomus; species Antrostomus carolinensis. Next base: position 41,766 of record NW_010318243.1, read on the forward strand.
TTTTATAGACCCTACAAACACTCTGCTTCATTCATGATTACATCCTATTTCCATATTCCTGTGCCCTGAACAGAAATCCAGATCACTTTCTCAGTCAGCTCCCTCACAGCTGTGACCATTACTCTGTTCCTGGCTCCCCTGCTCCTACTCCATCCCATGTGAAGCACAGCACGGTGCACAGCACAAAGTGGAGACAATGACTCAGAGGCATCCTCTTCCATTTACATTAGAAATTGAGAAAATAAAGCAGGGAGGGTTGGTGGTTCCTTTCTCAGGAGGAGAGGAACACCCTTAGCATAGGGAGCATGGATGTAACCACATTTCTGATTTCTGGAGTAATATGTCCTATTTACCACAAAGGTTTTTATGCCAACCACTTTCCTACTCGAGTACATTCTGCTTTTGTTTGCCATGCATATACCTTGAGCATATTGCTTTTACCCTGAAATGATTATCGTTTTTACCAATTCACTTAGCTTGGAAATATAGAAATGAAGGATGTTCATCTGAGCCCAGAAATGCTTCTATAGGCATGGTCTTTGACATCTACATCTTCAGATTTTATATTTACTTTTTCTTCCTTTCTACATGCTAGAAATTTGGTGTTGGGCAACTGTATCATAAGTAATAATTCTAAAAATTGGGGGAAAAAACCTACTAAATAAGAAAGAGGGAACAGATGGCTTAGAGTATCTGGGCCACTGCTTTTCATTATTTGGCTATGACATTTAATTTATGAAAGGCAAAAACAGAGGAGTGGGATGACCAAAGTAAAGTTCAAACTTGAAGACACAGAAAAGAATTACAGACTTTTTTTTAAACCAAAGAATCAGTCTTTTCTTACTAGAAGACCTCGTCAAACAAAGATTAATGCAGTTTATCATTCAAGAGTGCTTTTGTACTTCTTGGGATGCCATGTTCCCTCTTATTAACTTTTGCAAATAATGCTTGCTTGCTTGCTTCAGAAATATATCATCCTCTTCCATCCTGGCAAATCACAATATGTCATTGTTTATTTGTACCTCCAGACCCACCTCAAAAACAGCAATGGTAGATACCCAGCACATTAAAATATGAGTGACAAGACTTAAATTTTGCAATAACTGTGTCCCTTTGGTATCACTGGCCACCACTAGAACATCAAGCCTGTCTTCTGCTCACTTCCATAAAGAGGGGTAGAAGTCTATCAGCCTCAAAGTCTTAACTATCAAGATGCAAATAGTCTAGGCAATATCTAAAAGCCCATAGTTGATAGCTTTTTTTCCTCAAGGACACATAGCTTTTCTAGCACACACATTAAGCACAGGACAAGGACGAACCTTCCCAGGAATTAGTCCAAGCCAGTGACATGAACTCTCCAGGTATTTAACGATCACCACAAACTTGTGATCTCTGCTCCAGGTTGAAGGCACATCTCTTTGATCTCCCCTTTTTCAGGTTCAGCACAGCATAGTGCACATTTCAGCATCTCTCCATGGCACACTCTACCCTTGATGAGGCAATTACTATAGACCTGACCAGAAGATACTCAAAATCCTGTGCTCCTTACCACTGTATAAAACCCTATGCAGAACAAATATAGTACACCTCACTTCAGAAATCAGGATAACCCATGCATTACTGCTGAAGCTCAAAAACCCTGTTCAGACTAATGTACTGTTCATTCCTTAACTGGAGATACAGCTGCAACACCTGTAGCTGTCCGTACCCAGGCTATCACAGTGGAATAAGCAGAAAAGACACATACCTACCTAAATTTCAATACTGTGTAATCTGCCAGGTTCCCTGGAAGATGTGTATAGCTTAGAGTACAATTTTGTAGCTATTAATAAATCCAGGTTAGTTAAATTGAAGCTACCTCACATAAAACTGTACATGCTGTAACCATGTTTTCAATCACAGGACAGAAAATATCACAAACAGCTAAAAAGCAGACTTAACAACAAAACCCAAGGTTTTTACAGGCATACCTGCCTGAACAGGCAAGCACAACTGGCTTCAGCAGCAACCTGGAGGACAGCCAAGACCTGGCCACACTCCATGTGAGGACAGGAGCACTGTACCTTAGCATAGCTTCTCCCAAAGCCCCATTGTGCTGCACTGCACGAAGGAGTAGCTCACATCTGCCAGCACAGACACAGCCTCCAATGCTCCTTGTTTATGAAAAGGAACATTTTTTCCTGGTGCTGGAGCTACCCACTTATCCCCAGAGTGCTGCAGGCAAAACGCAGCCCATTTCCCACACGTGGCTGAAGAGGGTCCTGGCACAGGAACAGGGCTCTCCTCTATAAGAGAAGGGTACGAGTTACTACTCAGTTGAGAAACATTTGCTATGGCATTGATCTGTTCAGGCAAACAATGAAATTTCTCTTATGCCTCACCTGTGAAATTCATGTATCTACCTGAAAGCAGCACAGTGTTAAATTTCAGCAGCACTTCAGAGATTAAAAACTCAAGGCAGGTGTTTATGTAATATGAAGGACAGGTAAAAGTGCACACACAGAAATTATTGTTACATTATCATCACACCTATGCATTTTTTTGTATGCCTTCTGCAGATCTTAATGTTTCTTTTTTCTTTTAAAAGTGGAAAATACATAGAAATACACTTTGGTTCAGTTGTTGCATGGAGATACTTAACAGGATTAAAGAGCAGAGATTTATTTGCATTAATCAGCAACAAAAGACTAATCTTTTCATGTCACATTATCCCTGTTGCAAATTTATCCCTGACCCCCAGGTTGGGTTTATGCAACCAATTTAAGGTGTGTACCTTAAGCACAGCCAGTGAAACTGGCTAGGTTAAATTTTAAAAAGAAAACAAAAAACCACACATGCACACTCCTTCCTTTCCTAAAAAGGAAAGAGATAAGAAAGGTTAATCCAAACAAATTCAGCAACATGGCTAAATAAGTGCTTTTGTAAACATGGTGGCATAGCTGGGGGACCCGACCTCATGCACCAGCTTGGCACCACTGACATGAAAATGCTGAGCTACCTTCTGACTTACATTGGAGAAGCAAGCTGAGAAAATACACAATGGCAAAAAGCTCCTGGGCTGGTTACAAACCTGTCTGCTAATTTTGTTTTTGTTTTTTTTTTTATGAGACCTTCAGATATGTCTGTGCTGCACAGACAGGTCCATGCCTTAACACCCCTCTCTGCCACCCACCAGCCTCAGTATACCCCTATGCAGAGTTGCCCCAGTGTAAAGCCCAAAAGCAAGGAGCTGTGCAAGCTGAGCAGTGAAGCACTCCTATTTGTAAAGAAGAGACCAAAGCCACACTAGAGCAGTTAGGTACATCATGCTGCACATTAGCTGTAAATCTGCATGCAGGCACACTACCAAATAATAATTGGTTTCAGGCATTTTGGCATATTCTCCCACTGCTGCTACAGGTGAGGGACAAAACACAGTGCCACCAGCAGGGACAGCTGCTGCCTGGGGCTGCTGTTCTCCAGGTGGCTGAATCCAGGAACAGCAGCAAAGAGACTTGGCTTTGTAATTCCCAAATTGGGCATGCAAAGGGTACCCAGTGGATTTGTACACGAATCCCCCAAGAGCATCTCCCCAGCTGGAGAGGTGAGCCATTGCCTGACACCTGCACTCAAATGCAGTGGCACAGCATAGTCGTAATTGCACTGCAAGCACACCATTAACAGCAGGTCATCTGGGCCACCCCTGAATCACACATACAGAATTGTAAGTATGTTAGAGAGGGGAAGAAATGCTGAAATACAGGTGAAGATCTTGGTGAAGAAGCAGAGGGCATCCAAGCTCCCACCCAGCAAACCCTGTCAAACTAAGCCAAGTCTATACTCACTATTCTCATCCAGAAGCTGCTTAAAAATGCATTTAATATTCAGGTCTTGTCATGGATATATAAACTTACAATAGTTGATACTATTATAAGCTTGTAATAGCTTACAAGCTGTTGGACCAACATGCCGTATGAAGATCATTGGTTAGGCACTAACAAGATAAGAGAGAAGGTCTCTTTCAGGTCACAATGCTACACTGGTCTTCAGCAGTAACACACCGTCCAGAAACAATCTCCCACTGCCCAAAGATTCCTCTGGCCTGGGTGAAAGGTGAAATTTCACTACATCCAATGAGACTGTGAAGACCCACACTGAGACATCACAAGAGCCAGTAAAGCTGGCACAAAGTTATATGAAGTCTACAAGGGAAAGCAGTGAACAGACACTGCTAACATTGACCTAGTTTGCTTTATTTTCATACGTCTGTTTTGCAATATATGTCAAAACAAACAGAAGATCAGGAAAATAAGTGAGATGCATTTGTTAGTGAGATGCTGCAAGTGTTAAACTTCAAGCTAAAATGCAGCATAAATGCTCAAGAGAGGTCACATAAAGATAACCTGGTTTACTGTCAGATCTCAAACCTTTTCTCTCCAGCCTCATTCTCACTTGAAAAAAACTTGTGTCAACCCACTAACCTCATCAAAATCAACAATTTGAAAACCAAAGCTTATATGTGGTGTTAATCGGGATGTTTCTGCTTATTAAAAAGCCACCAAAACTATGCATTTATGCTTATATCCAGTGCAATTTATCTTTTATCTTTACTATATCGGAACTGTATTTCTATTTATTTTGAACATGCATACTAAATCCAAGTATTAAACTATGTCATTTTGAATACTAGCTGAATGCATGCTGTACTTTCCTATTTCATGTGTTCTTGCTAATAAAATGACAACAAAGGTCACATTAAAACATCCATAACACAAGCAATTGAACGTCATGATAGGAGAGGCACTGATACATTCTCTTCAGATGCTAGAAACTGAGTAGATAGCACAACAAGGTGCCATCTGTTAATATTTACTAGTGAGAGGGAAATTGTTTATGTAAATTAAATGCTCCAGATGACGTCATGCTCCCTTATTCCATTTTTTCTTATCAAGAGAAGGAAGACAAAAATCCCTTTGAAAGTAAGGGTTTTTTCCAGCTTCCTAGACTAGCAAAAAGAAAAAAATCCTCCAGCTAGTAGAAAATAACATTTTAACAACTATCTGCCCTAGGATTTGTGCCTTCCAGAGGCATACAGTAAACAATGCTTCATGAATACTGCATATGCTTAGGGAACCCACTCTCAGCATATCAAAATGAGTCACCAAATGGGATAACACATTGCAATAGACTTCAGTGAGAAGTAGCATGGTCTCCCACACAAATCACTGAGCTACAGCCATAGCATCATAAATCTCATTCCAGTTTACCACTTAATTACCGCATGGCCTTCAGCAAGTCATTTTACATCTCTCATTTTATGTCTGCTTACACATTTCTTTGTAGTCTAAAAGTGGGAGGGTAGGCAGATAAAGGGCTTGAAACATAATGGTAGATAATTTTCCTATCAGGAATAAGTCTTCACTTTTCATAGATAGATAGATAGATAGATAGATAGATAGATAGATAGATAAAACCTGTCAAAGTGTAGCCCTCATACAATGGGAACTGCTGTCAAGCACTTCAGTATTAACATACACCGGCAGTATGCCTTGCAGTTCCAGGTTTTCGTACTGTCTTTATTCACAGTACTTCCCTTTCCCTCAGTTTTAGGTGTGCTCATTAAGAATAGGGGCTTTGCTGTTCCCTATCCTGAGCATAGGATTTTAGTGTAAAGAGACTCTATTAAGCTTGACCCAAGTAAGACAAATTATCCAGAAAAGAGAAGAAGCACAAGTCCTGCATAAAAATACTACCTCCTACTAGATTATAAAGCTTCTTCTCTGAAGCATGGAAACCTTAAAGTTACTTTAAAATAAAAATTGCTATAGTGTTAATGAAAGCTTTTTCCTCTGATTCATACTTTGAAATAGCTTTACTGTTTAATTTCAAAATTCTCCCCTTGCCAATCCCTGACCAAAAAGCCAGACTGAGGCAGACATCCACTGTGTAGTATTTCAGCACAAAGAGTTAAAACTCATGCAGTCATGACAATTTCCAGTAAAGGGGCATATAAAACCCTAGAAAACAGACATGTTATCATCCACATGGTAGCACAGTAAGCTTTGACGTTCACAGAAGAAACAAAAATCTTTTTCCTTGACAACAAAACGGTTTTTAATGTGAAGTATAAGTTTTTTCATAGCCTAGATCTAAATTTATGTGAAAAATTTTTAGAACCCATTTTATTTAATAAAGAAACAAGTAAACCTTCTCTCCACTTCTCCTGTATTTTAAGTCATACTTGCAGACCCAAAATAAACAGCAGAAAAGCCAAGTGTAAGACTTAATCAGTTGAACAAGTGTTTTGCACTTGATCTGAATTTAGAGAAGAATGTACCATTTTCTCTTTTTATGTCAGAGTACATTTTGCCCATATCATTGCACTGCCAACACAAACTCATTCTTAAGTATCACTTAAGAGGGGAATTACATGCAGCTTTAATTTCCATGCACCTTTCAAAAGCACAACTAAAACCAGAAAACACCACAACAGCAAGAACACAGACCACGCTAAGCAAGAAAGAAGTCCCTAGCCCCCAGCTATTTATAAACACAACAGTGCTTGAGCAGTGGAAAACAAAAGAGCCTACATCCAAATGCAGATACCAGCTGAATATCACAAAATGGCTGTTGCTGGAGATATCAGTACAATTTTTCATAGGACAGGAGTAAATAAATTACTTAAACTTACTGTTTCTCCTCTTACAATCTTTTGTTTTCTAAGTCAACACAACAAAAATAGGCCCCATGTCTCATCTTCACACTTTTCCAGTCAATCAGGTTTCAAGGGAGTGAATAAAACATTTTCAGGGTCACAAGTTCTGCAGGTGCAGGGCTATTTGCCTCTTCTCCTTAGCTAATCACCATACACAGCTTAGGACAATAAACTGGGCTTCGGCTAAGGAGAGAGGTGAGAGTATCTAGGAGTTTGGTTGCCTTCACTGGCTCTTATCAGAGGTGCTTCCAACACCTGCTGCATCTAGTGGTCAAGGTTCACGTTGTCTCTGAGAATATGATATTCAGATGTGCTTACCCTCTCTAGCAATGCAGAGGTGCTCACTAATCCATCTTTACTCACATACTGCAAAGTACTTTTGTCTCTATTCTGTGCCCTCCCCACAACTCTTCCATGTGACGCTGGAAGTATCTGGTTGTAGTTCAGAGGAACAGATTAAATCACCCTACCAAGGCCAATGGCTCTACCACAACTCCAGCTAACAGTGGGGAGGCAGCATGGGTAGGGAGGCTACTTAGAAGCAGAAAACGCAAAGGGTTCCCAAAAAAACCACTGTTGGGATCAACACAGGTTGGAAGTTCATGCTGTTCTTCAGTGGCTGGAGTTCATCAAGGTCACAGTATTATTTCTTCCAACAGCAGCATTCTGACAACACATGACTTTGTGCTATCATCTTCTCCTAATATCAAAAGTTAAGGAAAAAATATCAAATCTCTATTTGCACACAATACTCTGGGCAACTGCAAGACACAGCCCTAGCTGCTGTTCTTCCCCTCTGTTCTGGAGCACAACAGGCACAAAGAGGGTGCAGCTGGAGTAGGTCAAAATGGATAACTTGGCTGAGTCAAGATCTAAAAGCAGGAGAGGTATCTTGAGTCTGAAGTATAATTTTGGACACACTACTCACCTTGGTAGTATGATGGTCTCTGGTGACAGGGTCAGCTTCACAGTCCTTTGGCTTCCCTATGTTATTCTCTCATTATCTTATGAAAACCTTAGTTAAAAGTTGTTACGGCTGTGCCACAACATATGTGGTAGAGACTGGTATGTGACACAGTAAACCACTGTATTGTGCTGGACTCTGAGCAAGAAAAGGCCCCTGCTGACACTGCCTCCATGCAGGAGAAGTACAGTCTGCTGCCCAAAGTTTGCTTTCACCACTGAGCCCTATATCATCCATAAGACAACCACAATTTCAACATGTCTAGCACAAGCATCTGCAAGGACTTACCTAGAAGCAAAGTGCTATCTGGGAGCAGCACTGTCTCAGCCTTGCCTGCAGACTTCACAGATTCTGCTTTTAACACCAAGTCTCATAAATCTCCAATTACTTTTGCCACCTTGGCACAAGTATTTGAACTAGACTGGCATCTCCATTCCTCCACTTTCCAGCAGACTGGTTTAGCAAATTACAGTATGTATGATAAATCCGGCTCCTATATTGCACATAAAAAAATAATTGTAAAAGGACTTTCATACTAGCCATTTTATGATTAAAGTACCTAGTGCATCAAACTACATTTACCTCTTCAAGAACAATATTCCTTCTAGTAGAAAAATAGTAACTGTTCACAAAAGACTTGCTTTTTTTGATTTCCCCATCATGCAATGTCCTGACCAGTGATATGCAAAATCTCTTTCTGCAAAAGTAGGGTCTACAACCTATACATATGGTTTAAAGATACCTCCTTTAAATTATCTCTCCAGGCATGTTTCAAAATGTACCTGGTAATAAAACTTAACTTGTTAAGTTCACTCAACAGCTTCTTGGAGAGTGGTTCTGGGGTTACAGAATATTCAAGATCTCTTCAGAAACTCTTCCAGCTCTGTGCAGATTCAATAGGGTCTTGTTTTCCCAGAGTTACATTCCTTTTGTAATGAAATCTGAGATTTTACTTCAACAACTGAAACAAACCTGCTTGTGTTAAAGGAGGGAAAAAGCACTTCAAACTTCTTTCTAGTCTGAATGCCTGAGGAAGTCAGGGAAGAAATGTCACTGTAAGCTTCTTCCCATGAAACTGTTCACTAGCAATACAAATAGGTCAAATTTGAGTAATATCAGTGTATTAGCCAAAAGTATAAAAAGTATACTTTTCAGCTACTTGTATATTGTGAAGACTGCATCTGTCAATGCTGTAAGGATCCTTTGGTCCTCATAAGTTGTAATTTATTGTAAATTAGCAATTTACAATATGTTTGAGTTCACGTTTTCCATAAAGCAAAAAAGATGAAGTCAATTAAATCATTTTCTTCTAATGTTAGTAGCTGTTCTCATGTGGTGCTCATTAACTACTCACTGTATAAATGTGTAGCTGTAAGCTTAAGATGAGAGATTAAAATAGCTCTCAAATTTATTTAAGAATAGCAGGCAGTTCTCCAATCATAAAGTTTTGATCTACTTAAAGAGTACCAAGCTCTTTCTTACAGGAGTAACATTCTTTTAAATCAGAGCTCCTTTTAAAGTAATCAAAGAGCTCAAATTTAATCAGAGTTCCTCCTCTGCAGTGGTGGTGGAAAACAGTCCATCAAAGTCCTGCTTTATAGGAACATAAAATAGTCTGGTCTAGCTCTCCACTATATGAAACTCCATTTAGGCTGAAATTAAACTCTGCAAATAAGTGGAAAACATTCTACTCCTATTAAAAGCAAGTTCCTGTCCCATCCATGCCAGACAGTACTGGAACTTGCTGTATTTCACATACAGAAACAGCACTTTTCTACAGGCATATCTGGTGCAGCACATTTGAAACAAACTTACTTCTTCAGTCTATAGGAAAACATTTCAACAAGTACTTGAAAACCTGAAAGGCAGGTGACTGATGACTTCAGCTGTGATTTGCTATTTGCAAAATTAGTTTTACTGATAATAATCCACTTATGCAAAAAAATAGTGTCCTAGACATGACAGTTGCCTTTCCTCATAGGGGAGGTGGTCCATCCCTCTCCTCATTTTTGTGGCCGTCCTCTGGACCCATTCCAACAGGTCCAAATCTTTCCTGTCCTAAGGACTCGAGATAGACCCAGTACTCCAGGTGGAGTCTCACTGGAGCAAAGCAGAGGGGCAGAATCACCTCCCTCAATGTGCTTCTTTTGATGCAGCCCAGGATATGGTTGGCTTTCCGGGCTGCAAGCGCACATTGCTGGCTCATATCCAGCTTTTCATTCACCAGTACCCTAAAGTCCTTCTCAGCAGGGTTGCTCTCAATCCTTTCATCCCCCAGCTTGTATCAATACCAGGGATTGCCCCAACACAGGCACAGGACCTTGCACTTGGCCTTGTTGAACCTCATGAGGTTCACATCAGCCCACTTCTCAAGCCTGTCTAGGTCCCTCTGGATGGCATCCTGTCCCTCAGGCATGTCAATCACACTACTCAGCTTGATGTCATTTGCAAATTTGCTGAGAGTGCACTCAATCCCACTATCTATGTCACCAATGAAGATATTAAACAGTACTGGTCCCAGTACAGACCCCTGAGGGACATCACTCATCACTGATCTCCATCCGGACACTGAGCTGCTGACCACTACCCTCTGGATGCAACCATCCAATCAATGCCTTATCCACTGAACAGCCCACCCATCACATCCATACCTCTCCAATTTAGAGAGAAGGATGTTGTGGGGGATATTGTCAAAGGCCTTACAGAAGTCCAGATGACAGATGACATCCATAGCTCTTCCTTTGTCCAATGATACAGTCACTCCATCATAGAATGCCACTAGGTTGGTCTGGCAGTCCTTACCCTTGGTGAAGCCATGCTGGCTGACTTGAATGAGACCTATGTCCTCCATGTGCTGTAGCATAGCTTCTAGGAGGGTCTGTTCAATGATCTTCCCAGGCGCAGAGGTGAGGCTGAGAGGTCAGTAGCTCCCCATGAAAACCAACTTTGTGTTCCCATCAGGACAACTGCAGAATCAACGCAATCTAAGGTCTGGCGCTATTGCTTTCCATCTAGGAGGCTGGTCCAGAAATGGCCACAACAGTGGGGCTTTCCTGCCAAATCCTGAGACTGGCTAGCTGTCCGTGAGTTGGATTCAACCGACGATGAGTGTGTTCATGCCAAAATACATGTAATTTGACCACAACTTCAGGAAGTTTCCAACAGCAATTCTCTCATCTGTTCCTCTGCCCAGGTGTAACAAAGAGAAGGGATTTCAGTTACTCAATGATGTTATGATGAGCAGCAGTGAGTATAACCATTCTTTAATGGATATCATACCCCCACACAATCAACTGTGTAGTCCTGCTGGATACAAGCTGCCCACATCATCCAAAATCTACTTGGTTGTAGAGCATGGGAGATAAAAAAACTCAGTTGCTTCCATATGCAACAGATGGATATATTCTATCATCTATCAAAATTAAAAAGCAATTAGCCACATTGTCAGGATTATCTAGGACATGACGTACAAAACACAGAGACAACAGAATGCAGGAACTTGCTGACATGGAAAGGCAAACCAAAGGATTAACCGAAGAAATTTAGTATTCCAGCAGCAGAAATTAAATGTAATCCACATCCTACTTTACTATTTGTTGATTTACTCTAGTTTACTAAGGTACTGGCCCATACAAAAAAATACCTCAGGAATTCAGTCTCTGTGGTACACTGGTGGATCTTTATTGAGTAGAAAGCTGGTGTAAGGAAAACTGAATTGGATCTCCTCTTCAGTCCATTCCTGATTATAGGGTGTGCCTCTGTGGGTTTTTTTTCACTGTATCTTGAAGCATTTATCTGGGGCTTGCAAGCCAAACCGAAAGGCTGATCATCTAAGGTTAGGAGATGGAGCTGCCAAGTGCTTGTAAGAAGATGCAAGCCAGTGGGCATCTAATGTAACAGAGAAATCATGCAAGATATTATTTTATAGCAGGATTGACAGTGCATGCACAAAGAAGACAAATCCTATGGACAGTGGCTTGCTGGGGTGAGAGAAACAGGCATTTTTTCCACAACAGAGTGCTGGCCACCCAGGAAAGGAGCTGGAGAGCAATTTAAGAGTCAGCATGGGCCCTGGTGAAGAGCAGCAACTCCTGCACCCCCAGCCCAGCACCCCAGTCACAGCAGCACAACCAGGTCTGGAGTGCTTCTCCAGGATGAAACTGGCCATCCTACACACATTGAGACAGCAAAATCTAATTTTCCCTGAGCTGCTGAACAGCCCTGCACTGGCTGTGCTTTAAATAAAGGGACTATCTATGGAGCAGCAGAAAGGAATTCAGAAATTGCAAGTGTTCCTGGAACAGCAGAGGAGCTCAATCACCACAAAATGGCCCAGTGATGGTTAATGACAGTTGGTCAGAGCTTTATTCCTACTCTCGTTACCAAAGATGGGTCAGATGTTTTCAGCCAGATCATCTCTGATATAGTAACTTCATTTCCCCAGTCACAATAATTGTTTGTATCCTGTTTTAAAGGATCTCTGATTTTAATTTTCTCTATAACATTTCATTTTCAGATGTACTGCCAAAACCACTGACACAAAACCAAAAGAATATAAATAATGAAACTATGTATTCCATGTCTGAATTAAGAATATGCTAATTTTTTCATCTTTATTTAGAAGTAAATTATTTTCTACATTATATTTATTTGAAAAAAACCCACCATAAATCCTCTTGTCATTACTAAAAAAAAATAATATTATTTTATGATTGACATAAAAATACATGCCTATGGACTGAACAGAAAAACTTCAATTCCATCAAGCTGCTGTCACAGGCTATGCCAGAAGTTAATGTCTTGACTGAATTATAGCTTTTCAGTTCCTTTCCATCATTTATTTTATCAAAGATACTTTTAAAAAGAAAATCTTGCCTTCATTCAAAAATAAACCCAGCTGAAAACAACCCCAGAGACCTCCAAAAGAATTATTAAATAATGAGGTCCGGAAGCAGCTGCCAAGCATAAGAAAGCTTATACAGAGCAAGAATTCTTAGCATTATAGTCTCTACAACCACGTCACCAAGGGCCTGGAGAGATTTGAGTTCTGATATTAGGACAGAGTGTGATCACACAGGTTATAGTCTCTACAACCACCTCACTCACCAAGGGCCTGGAGAGATTTGAGTTCTGATATTAGGACAGAGTGTGATCACACAGTAGGGACAATACTTTGCAAAAGCTGAGGTGCAAAATTTCCTTCATCTGGAAAAACTCACAGAGGACTCTCAGGGACAACTCCCCAGTCACCCTGGAAAATCTTTGCAATCTATATTTTCACAAATACTTGAAGAGTGGGCTTGGCAGCCTCAATGGGTCTAATCTTAGAGGCCAAATTTGACCTTCATTTGCACAAGAGAAAAATCTGGATTATTATAGTGATGCCGACCAGGAGTCCTCAGGGTGATGTCTGTGATGGGGCACAGACAGTTTCCCATGCAACCCAAGCAAGTGCACGTCAGAGATGTAGCAAGGGACCACTGACACCATTAAAACTGTTGACTGCCAAAGCTCATTTGATTCATTACTGAACTGTCAATACGGGTTCAGGCACCAGTCCTCAAATAAGCCAGTTGCACATCACCAGTTCTTTCATTTCCACTTTGGAAACAGGATCAAAATCTGACCCTGCTTCTATTTTCTTCAAAGCACTGTACAGACCAGGAGCGTGTGTTGTCTGTCACAGGCAATCCCTCTGAAACCTGCTAGGTAAGTAGAAACCCCCTGTCTTTTCACAGAAGTTAATATAAATCAATTCATCAAAGCCTTCATACAGGAAGAGATACAAAATTCAGATATATCAAAATTATGTCAGTATCACTGTGAGAAAGCTGCTATGCAGTGTCACTGCTCCTTTACTGGTGAGTTACCAGCAGCTCCTGTAGGAGATGGGTTGTCCACCTTCTAACCAATGATAGTGCTGCTCCCATCTTCTCCCCAGGCAGAAGACATGTCCTCCAACAACCTAAGCAAACTCCTGGGATGAGGACTGTTTGTGGATGCACAGCACTGACAGATGCAGTCAGCAGTTACCCAATTTTATTACTGTAATAAATTATTACTCATTTTCATATGCCTTTGATTTGTGAGTTTCAAGACAGTGCTCAGAGAAAACCACTTAACGGAGTCATTCAAGCCTAACCAGAAATTACTGGAAACATTAAGAGCAATTTATTCTTGCAAGATTATCTAGGTTAATTTTGCAGCCCTAAGAAGTTCAGAGGTAATTTGGACTAATTTGAAATGCTGGATGCTTCTGCAAATCAATCAGTAAAATAAAGCTCTGCTTTTGCTAGGCAGTAGCTACCACTACATAGGAAGAGATCGTGCAGTTCAAATGTTACATTGCTCATCCCATATCAGAACTGTCTTTCAGAATATCAAAAGACCACAAAGCTCTTTGGAGTTTGAAGGAGTAGGGGGGTGGATCTCAAATTTGAACATGAGAATGTTAATCCACCCTCAGGCAATATATCAAGCTTGGGCAAAGGAATCAAAGAAGGCTCTCTTTTTTTTTTCTTTTTTTTTAATGTGATTCCAAGTTGGCAACTTGCATGCCAAGTTTCAACATGATACTATTTCAAACAGCTGAGATAACACGTAGTACTATGCAAAAGAACTTGCTTAGTAGAAACTAAAGGGAAAACTATAGTGTAAAAGTAGATATCCTATAGGTCCAAAGCAGGCATCTCATATACGAGGTAGGCTGTAAGATATGAATGACACATCTTTGCTTTGGTACATGAAGATGCAGGATGCGTCTCTTACGCTCTCGAAATCTGGCAATTATTGTAGAAATTAAGGAATTAACAGAGTTGCTCTGAAATAGTCAGAAACAAGTGAACACTCAGGGACATTATAGTCATATATGTGACCTGGCAAGGAAAAACAGCCTAGCAGCTGGGTCCTGTTTGGCAGCTCAGATGAGCTGCCAGTCCCTGGTAGAAGCATTGTGTGTACCACAGGTCTCCTGACATGCTTCCAACCCCACATCTGCTGTGCCACCTGGAGACTGCACCATGCATCAGCAGCCACACAGCATAAACCTGACCCCCTCTGAACTGGGCTCAAGTCTGGTGCCATTGAGACCCAGTGCCACAGCTGTGCACAGACCCTGTACACCCTTTGGGACCTTAACATTAAAATGAAATGTAAAGTAGACTTTGCAGGTTCCTGACTACACAGAGGAGGCAGGGTGGTTACCATTTTTCAGAACTTCACAAGTCAGCTGAGTATCTGACCAATACTCTCTATATTTTAGTGAAGTTCTGCTGACTGGAAGGAAACGGGCTGCTACTTCACTGGCTGCGAAATGTTTGGCATCCCAGTGAAATGGAGCTCTGTAGGTTGGAGTGGACCTCTGGAGGTTGTAATCTCCATGCTCTGCTCAAAGCAGGACCAGCTTCAGAGTCAGATCAAGTTTCTCAGGGACACCTCCAGTCAAGTTTGGAAACTCTTGTAATATTTCAGCTCCAGGTTACTCTATGTGGAGATCCAATGGAAAAGGATGAGACACGAACGGAAATCACTGGACTTACTATTAGCCTGTTGCTGTTAGCTTCTGACAGTACATGGCTGCTACGATAAAGCCAGTAGGAAGCCCAAAACAGCCAGCTATGAAAACCATTTTCTTGGTGCTTCCTGCTGGGAGCCCTCCACCCTTTTCAAACCACCATGGCTGGCATCTCCCCTTTCCTCCTTCTAAACACCCCTGCTGCACCACCAGGGACTGTGGACAGCCAGGACCACACAGGCATGTGGCATCCTGTGAATGTCCTCAAGGACTCCTTTATCTCTAAACCTTCACCCTGATCTAGGAGAAAGGTACAGCTAAGAGAGACCTCAACAACACTAGTAGCTTCTCCACTTTTCTGTGCACAGGCATGGTGGATAGTCCACTACCTTTGTATTTTGATGTTCCTAGCCTTACAACAGAGCTATATTATTTTTTTCTGTTTACACTATAGAGCATGACTGTCACTTTTACAGCAGGAGCAGTCAGTCAATGGACAGAAAAGTTTGCCAGTCTGATTTTAAAAAAAGGCTAATAAGGAAAAAAATCCAGTTGGATTTGCCTACACTCGGCCACTAAGGAATATACTAATGCCAACATAATTTAGAAGTGAAGTTTCTGTCTAAAAGGGGACGTAACTCACAAGAATTTACTCAAAAAGAAACTGGATCAAATGCATGCTTGAGATATGCCAGTTTTTTCATCCAGGTTAATGTTTAAAAAAAAAAAAAATCCAGATATTCAGAATAAGTCAATACAGCTTCACTGCTTTAGTAAAAACTATACAGACTCCTGTCACCTGTGGGTCTGCTTCATCCATCCATTAAAAGTTGTGAGTAATGAAGTGGCAAATAACTGGTACAAATGTGTGTAAAAGAACACAAAGCTCAATCTTTTCAAATAGCCAAGGCTGTAGACAGTAAAAAATGTTCAGGGCAACTAAGTACAATTTAAATTAATTAGGGCTCCTGCCTTCAGAGGATGCAGATTACAAGCTTCTGCAGAAACAATACAGTAGCAGCGCATGGAAGCAGCATCTTATCTGTACTCACTCCGTCTGCTCCACTCTGATAATCAGTGAGCATAGGCATCAGTACAGTACAATAATACAGATTCAGATCACACTGGTCCTAACAAGATTAAACTGATTATTTTGCTATGTAGCGCTGTCTATGAAGTCAGACTGGGCAATCTGGCTTGTCATTCAGGACTGGAGAAACTACTCTGAAAAACTTCTACAAGCCTTGGAGGTCCAACACATTTTTAATTTCGAGGGACAGATGCTCAGCTAGCACAAACTGATCCCACAGAGCACTGCTGACTGGAAATCTACGAAAAAGAAATGTCCTTTTAACTTTGCAACATGGAGGCTAAAATAAAAAATAAGAAGTGAAATTAGCCACTGGAGGTGTGGCTTCCAGTAAAGGTTTCTTTGGTATTTTAATGAAATCAATCTACATAACAACTACACAACTGAGAAAATAATACAAACACTGGCACCCAACATCTGTGCAAACTCCCACCTGTTCCTCCTGAGTGCAGAGAGAGGCTGGAGAGCCTCCGGACTCAGTACATTACCAACTTCTGATTTACCTGAGCACCAACCAAAGGTGAGCCTGGGAGAGAGGACTCTGGGCTACAGGAACCTTCACCCCGACCCACATCATGCAACCAGGGAAAAGGGTGCACAACAGGGTGAGACAGCAGCATTTTTATCAGTGACAACACTTCAGGCTCCCATTCTGCAGAGGAACTGTGCTCCTGTCTACAGCAGCAGACCCACATCTGCAGACAAGGCAGAAAGCCACCATACAACACATCTATACCAGGTTAAGCTTGGTTGTTGGCAGTTCCATCTCTGCTCCCAGCACATTCATCTGCTCCAGCAGCTGCAATGATACAGGTGGTGATTTGAGCTCAGGCCACACCAGGAACACTCACCCACCCACACCACACCACCTCTTTCCCCAACACTTCCTGGCCCTGCCCTCAGAAAAACACCAGCTGACACATGGCCGTCCACAAGGTTTCATTTACAGCAGCATGACATGAGCGTGACAAGAGTAGGAGAATCATGGGACTGGAAAGCACAGACAAGAGCCCATCATGTGGCCCACCCCATGTCACCAAGAGGAGCGACATGACCCCACCCATCTGGGGCAGGGTACAGGCAGGGCCACTACATTTTACCTTCTAGGCAGTATCATGAGATGGCATCATAACAGTTGGATCTTACTGCACGAGACTTCGCAAGAAATCACTGGGCAAACAGCAAAAGGAAAATTTGAAGTGTTTTACTCCTTTGCAAGTGTTTTCAGACTCAAAGATTTTCCAAGACTGACTGAATGAAACCAAGTGGCCTGTGTTCCCTTCATCAAATCCAGATGCTATAACTAAGTCCTGTATTTATTCACAAAACTGCAGTGTACCAGGTTAATAACCAGGATCCACACCTAGCAAGGGGGCACAGCTAAGATGAGCACACAATTAGCTATCATAAACAAACTGTGGCTAGCAGACCTCATCATCATGTATCTTGCATTGCAGCAAAGAAAAGAGGCAGCTGCATGACATCTTTCTGTCCTTAGCTGATAATAGCATGGACAGAAATGAAAAAAATTCAGCTCTTGAAAATCTGTCTTTGGGTTTGCAGCCACACTCAGTAACATCATGGACTGCATATGTTCTGCTCCAAAAAGAAAGTGAATTAATTTCATCCCTCAAGTTTAGCTGTTAAATCATTAACAGTTGAGAAACAGAAGTACTAGTTTCTGTTCAAGTACTTCCATTTACATGGGTTTGGGCGTCATCCACCAACTAAAATCAGCAAAGGAAAACCTTTCTCATTACTAAAGCATAGCTAGCGTATCCTAATTTGGGTGGTAATAATGAATTGCAATTAGTTGGTTACTGGTGCATGGGGAAGTTACAACACAAGGGTCCCAAATGATGCTTAGCAAAGTCTCATACTAATCATTGCTGCATCAGTTTAAAGCCTAATTAATGGTCCATATAATAATCAAATTAATTTCCTATAGATTACTATTATGCCCTACCCTCATGAAATGCCTTAAATAAACACTTTGAGCTCGTTGCTAACCCTATTAGCTCATGAGTGATAATAAAATTACAAGTTATAAATCACGACTGGTTCAAGAACAGAAATAGTCTTGAGTTTTGCTGTATAGGGGCCTAATAAAAATACATTTCCATAATCAATAGGAAGACAGGTAACTGAGTTAGGAAATGGAATCACTGCAGCTATCTTTCAGCAACTAGCAAGCTCCTGAGGAAAAACAGTTGTGACTGGAATTAATATGTTAGTGTCCTGTGAATAAATGAAGCTTCCAGCAGCAGGTTATGAAGAAAGGTATCAAACTCTGACGGAAGCCTGGGGCACTACCAAGACAGCAGCATTAGGCACAGCTGAATGCAAGCAAAGGAACCTACAACTCCACTTAGGAAACAATGAAAACAAATTCTGTTGTTTTAAGAGCTATGGATATGTTTCCAGAAAATTGCAAGCAGACATAAATAGTCCTTGAATAATGAATAAGTGTGGGTTTGCTCTGAGAAGCAATTACATATCAATAAAGCCTTGCTCAACTGACTTTCTGCATGTACTCACAATAACTACTGGTGATGTTGTTGTCAAAAAATCATTGCTAAAAATTTGTATTTGGAGTAATGTTAGAAAGCCAGAAGCCTGGCAGAGCCAGTTGAAAATTATGAGGTCAGTAAAGACCTAATTCTGTAGTTCAAGTATATATTAAGTGTTCTTAAGTTGTTTCAGTGACTTCCAGGTATTGCTTTGCTTAGAGTTGGTAGAATAAGTTTTGCTGTTCATATTTTTGTTTTACAGATGGCAGAGAAAGTCAAGGAGCTGAAACAAGTTCCTGTCAGCCACAGAGAAACCTTGGTGTTAGAGCCCAGATGAGCACTCTGGAACGTGTCACCATCATCCCCTGGGCTTATTCATGTCTTTCCTAAATGTTCAACAACTCCAAAGCTACAGCAGTTTTTAAATTCATCTCAAGCCTATGACTTGAGCCTCAAGTAGCAAAACAACAAAAAAATTGTTTAGCCACTACTAAACAGAGTCACCATGAGCAAAACCCATTACTGATACAAAAATGGCCTTTGTGATCAGAAAGCATGAAAGGCACCTGAAACCTAACCAGGAAATCCACCTGTAGGAATAGACAAGCAGTCAGAATCCATGCAACTCAGAGGAAGAGAGGGGAAGTCAACAAATTATTTTTATCATAAAAATTTAAAAAATCAACCAGCATTCACTTATCCTTGAAGTGTGAAAGCAACAGCAGAAGCCACCATACTAGCTGAGCAGACAGACCTCAGGGCACAGCAGAAAGAAAATCTGGTTTTGCCTCTCAAAGGCTGTTAAGCTCTTACCAGACCAGTCAAATGCACAACAGGTTTAAAAAAAATATTCCTGCTATGGTGCAGTAGCTAAAATTACAAACAGAAAAGGGCTCGCTAGGTGTATGAGGTTAGGACAATAGTCACTCCAAACCCTCTAGTGCAACTCCTACCAAGAGCAGTAAGACCATGTTTGTTGCTTGGCTACCTTCTGCATTAAAAACATTGAAAGGCAAGTAAGAAGAAATGGAGTAGATAGTTTGGAATAAAAGAGGAGCTGAAATCAAGTTTCCCTCAATTGCAGTCTGAAGGTTTATAAATTAGGGGTTTTGTCCCAAAATAGAGGTGAGAGTAAACAAGCTAACCAAATCATAACAGCTTTCTCGAGCTCATTGATGTCAGCTGAGATGGGAAATGACCCTTATCTCCCCAAGGAGTGTTCCCCTAACTCTTCGAAGCAGGGGGACACAAGCTCTACTTTATGCTGGTTTCCTTTAAAAACATCTTGTGAAGGTAAATACATGGTGGAACAGAACAGAGATACCGAGGATACTGCTTGCTCTTCTTTTCTCCTCAGCATATGCATAGTGCCCAAAGATGTTGAATTAGCTTTCCAATACTTCATTTTGGCACATGAAGGAGAAACATGTAGTTGTACTGTATTAATGATAACAGAAGAAAATGCTGGTGTAGCAGAGATACCTGATATAGCTATAGCTTTGCCTCTGTGACACCATTAACCCAGAAGACCAGGTCTTGAGCACCAGCAATGCTTTATGGCCTGTCCCAACCTGGACCAAAGACAGGTCCAATTTTTTTTAAGCCGTAGCTACACATCTCATTTTGACACAGATAATCTCACGCTGCTTGCTCGAGGGCAGCCATTAAGAATGAGACCTCTCCCTCAAGCAGTGCACTGTAACAACAGCTCCTTGTGCATCTGCATTTCTCTAACAAATGTACATTTAATAAACAGTAAAGACCTCGTTCTTTAACGTTCATATCTTGCAATTATTTCAACATTTGTCATTAGAGGGCAGTGTATGATTCTTAGGGCATTTTTAGCCTTACTAAGGTAAAGAAAAATATTCAGAGCTTTGGTTCTGTTTCAGTCCTACATCTGCAAAAAACTCTTACCCAAGAGTCACCGCAGCCAAGTCCCACTGCTACAAGAATTTATTTCCCTGAAATAACAATGTTCCTTTGAAGCCAGAGCTGGGAGCTTGTAAATCCTAGTGCAGCAATCACCCTGCTGCAAAAGGCTTCAGACTGATGGTGCTCTTCTAATACACACACCCAGGGGCACACATATCTGTCCCAGAGGCTGTAAATGGTAAGTAAAGACTGGTAGGACTAAGCAGGCTCCCCCAACCTTTCTCCTTTTTTAATCTCTTTGTATCTAAAAAAATGATCACATATAAGGCATACAGGAAATGCATTTATATTCAAGAAAAATAAAAAACTGCTGGGTTTCTTCTACACATTTCAAAGCAGTACACATAACATTTTCTAGACATGAAAGCTTAATAGAGCCTTAATTCAAGCCAGCTGACTGTTGGAAATGTGATTGTTTACAGAGAATTGACAACATATGATAATTTGCTTCTTCCAAAGTTCATCACTTCGAATGTAGAGATGAACTGGATGTTTTCTGGTCATACAGAAAATGAAAAGCTTTAAACGATTTTTAAAAACAGGAAGATTTAAAGCAAGACAAATGGTACCCATTTTAAGTTTGCTGGTTTCAATCCTACCCTCCCACATAAAAAAAAAAAAGGCTCCCTTTCCCTTGATCTGAAACAGAATTGTGGCTGATGACAGCAAATATGAACATGAAAAATATGAATATGCTACTGACTCCAGGGGAAGGAGTCTCTGATAGTTTATCGGATTTCCTGTGGCGGCTCTTTGATCAGGGAAAAATAAAAAAGTTTTTTTTTTAAAAATCTATCATCAAGTGAATGGTACTGCTATGATATATTGTAATAAAATTCAAATTTAAAAGAGCTTGATAACAGGAAGAACTGAAAACAGAAGTACAGGAAACAAATATGCAGAATTATATGATGTGGGAGTTAAGAACAGTATTAAGCAAAAATGAGTCTAAGCTGTGATATCTGAACCTGACTACCATCTTTCCCAAAGTCTGAGGGTGTTATATCTTTGAGGGTGGTCTGTATTTACCACTTTGTCTTAAAGCTGATTCTAATATTAAATTTCCTTTCTTTTCTGTTTGACAGATGAATAGGCTGACTCTTCACCAACAGAAGGCAAAAGAGGAAACTGCAGGTATTTTCTGGAGAGCTAAGGATATGTGTTTAACATACTCCATGTTACAGGTACCCTGGCTTACAGTGAAAAATTGCAGTAGTCTAATAATGTCATTGCAAGCATGAGGTTTTACACACACAATTATAGGTACATGAGCCCTGATGTGGATACCATAGTATCACTGAAGACCAGGAGACAGTCTGATTGCTCCCTGCTGTTACAGAGCTGAACCACCACTGCTGCATCAGGGTTAAATGGGTTGTAACTTCCTTACAATTGACATGTTTCATGCAAGTTTGCACTATAAATTCATCATAGAATAATGGAATGGTTTGGGTTGGAAGGGACCTTTAAAAGTCATGTAGTCCAACTCCCCTGCAGTGAGCAGAGACATCAATGGGCAGAGGCCAGTTGTATGAGGTTCAACAAGGCCAAGTGCTGGGTCCTGCACTTGGGACACAACAACCTCGTACAACACTACAGGCTTGGGGAGGAGTGGCTGGAGAGCTGCCTGGTAGAAAAGGATCCGGGGCTGCTGGTCAACAGCTGGCTGCACAGGGAGTCAGCAGCATGCCCCGTTGGCCAAGAAGGCCAACAGCGTCCGGGCCTGTATCAGAAACAGTGTGGCCAGAAGGATTAGGGAGGTGATTGGACCCCTCACTACAAGAAAGATATCGAGACCCTGAAGTGTGTTCAACAAACGGCAATGAAGCTGATTAAGGGTCTGGAGCAGAGGTCTTATGAAGAGCAGCTGAGAGAACTGAGGTTGTTTAGTCTGAAGAGAAGGCTCAGGGCAGACCTTATTGCTCTCTACAACTACTCGAAAACAGGTTGTAGTGAGACTGGAGTTTGTCTCTTCTCCCAGGTAACCAGCAATAGAATGAGAGGTAATGGCCTCAAATTGCACCAGATGAGGTTCAGGTTGGATATTAGGAAAAATTTATTCTCCAAAAGAGTGGTCAGACATTGGAACAGGCTGCCCTGGGAAGTGGTGGAGTCACCACCCCTGGAGGTGTTCAAGAAATAGGTAGATGTAGCACTCAGGGATATGGTTTAGTGGGCATGGTGGTGATGAGTTGATGGTTTGACTGGATGATCTTAGAGATCTTTTCCAACCTTAATGATTATATGATTCTGTGATCTTCAACTACATCAGGTTGCTCAGAGCCCCATCCAACCTGACCTTGAATGTTTCCAGGGATGAGGCATCTACCACCTCTCTGGACAACCTGTTGCAGTGTTTCACCACCATCACAAAAATTTTCTTCCTTACATCTAATCTAAATCTCCCCTCTTTCAGTTTAAAGCCGTTACCCCTTGTCCTATTGCTACAGGCCCTGATAAAAACTTTGTCCTTATCTTTCTTATAGGCCCCCTTTAAGTATTGAAAGGCTTAAATAAGGTCTCCCTGGAACCTTCTTTTCTCCAGGCTGAACAACCCCAACTGTCTCAACCTTTCCGCATAGGAAAGGTGCTCTGGGTATATGCTGGCAGTTAGAGGGGAAATATTGCATCTCTTAATGATAGGACTATACTGCTATGCACACAATGCAAAGCCACCAAAAAGCTGGAGAGACGTGAATCCCACCTTTCAGTCATTTGTATGACAGAAGATAAAAGGTCTTTTCTCAAGAAGGTGTCTGTTGCAGCCAGCAAAGTATATATGTCAAGAAGATAATTTTAACTACAGTTCTGGCCATTAGACAAAAAAGGGAAGTGGTAAGTGCAATACATGCTTTCCTTATAAGCAGTGCATGTGGGGTTTCCTTATAAGCAGTATATGTGCATTTACACAGCTTTGGCATATATACATACTCATTATTTGTACAATATTTTCAGATCTCAGACATTAATTGTATGAAAGCCAGTCTTATTTGATCTTAAAAGAAACTGTTCCTATTCCCACTGTGACACACTGACAAAAAATTCCTAATAACTTCAAAAGGAAGTAAGAATAGATCAAGAAACTAGGTGACCTTTTTACTCCCCTTCCAGTTTCAGCTCCTTAGATCTAATATTTATGTATGAAGATCAGCATCATGAAATAGTAATACCTTTATCTTCTGACTAACCATGGGTTTGATTAAGTGAAAAGAAAATAAAATATGAGAAATCCATATCATATGCTCAGAGGGGTGGGAAGCAGAATAGCACTGCGCCCAGCACAGGCTGCTTGGTGAGTCTGGCTGGCAGCCAGGGTCCTGCACCATGGACGGCTGAAATGATGCAGACTGAAGGGACACAGCTGCAGGCACACACTGTCTTCCAAAGGGCCCTGTGCTCAGGGGCCTGAGATCTGGAGAGACTGAATAAAATTATTGCTTGTGCAAGCCCAATAATTAAGTCTTAATAAAGGAACCGGGTTCCCCATGTATTCTAGGAGTGTTCTATTCCCTTAAGAGGGTTTTTTTTTCTTTTTTAGATTATAATTTTGGCTTAGATTATAGGAAAAAAAAGTACTCAAGAATTTCTGTCAAGCTGTTCAGAGAAAATAGATGTTTTTATTAGTGTTGTGCATATTTCTTGTCACAGAGATGGAGCCAGTGTTTGGGGGGCAAAAGAGAGGGCTCAGTAAAATTAAGCCAGAGCCAAACAGTCAATATTGTGCATTTTTTCAGCTCCATTAAAGATAGCAACTGTGGTCTTATGGGAAGCTTAAGATCCTTTAGACACAGAATGAGTGCAACCTAAGCTCATTGTGCTACCATGTATTTTGCATGCCTGCTAATGGAGGTGTTGAGTGAGTCACAGGTGGGTTTTGAGCCAGGCTTTAGCAGTGAGTCTACAGGCCTTGCCTGGGGTGCACACACAGGGGTACAGTCTTGCAGAGGGAGCCATGTGCTTGGCTCTCCAGAGGGACAGGTGTGAGCTATGGGACCACACCAAGGGGGGGCCATTGGTCCCCTAACCTGTTTGGGACCAGCCTGTGCAGCAGTCCTGCAAAACAACAAGTCCTCTATACTTTCTCCTGACAAGGTTAAATTAGGGCAGATGTGGGGGGAAACAGAGCAAGTTGCACAGACCTGTTGTCTCCAGCTCTTTGGGATCAAGCACAGACCTGTTGTCTCCAGCTCTTTGGGATCAAGCAAAGACTGGATTATCACCAGCACCCTTAAGTCCCAAAAAGTAGTAATATACTGAAGAAGATACGTTGTAACAGGAACAAATTCCTAATGAGTTCTCTGCTACAGAGAGACAAAGGGAAATTACAACTTCCAGTGTCATCATTTCCTCCTCTGAGATCTCTAAGGATCAACACTACCTCCTATATGGACTATGTGCACCTATATATGTATTTGTCTAGTCTGCTTCCACTCTAATTCACAGGAATTATGTTGGTAGCACCTTCCACTCCTCCACAATTACACCCAGAAACCAGCCCAACTCCATGGTAGCTAAACTTGCATTTTAAGCAGTAAATAACACCTCCTAGGATAAGTCCAAATACAGGCTCATCTATTTTTCGTGGGTTTTTTTTTAGACATCACAGTTTGAAGGTTGCCTCGAGTATCACTCTTCTCACAGGACAAGCTTAGTACAGTCCCACTGACATCAAATTGCACCAAGAACAAGCACAACCCATTAAAATGATACTACCATTTTTCTTTCTTTTGAAGAAGGAAAAGCCTGCCCTTAGGCAGAAAAGTTTATGTAGCTGAATTTAGTCCGAGGTTCCAAACAGCTGAATAGAGCTGCTGTAAGAAGGGATTATAATGAAACAGCTTCAGAGCTCTGGGCGTAGTGGGCGGCAGAGCAAGGACTGCTAAAACGAAGTCGGAACCGAATGTTTCATGTGACATTCCTGGCTTCAAAGCCATATGCCAAATTGCTGTGCTCAAAACCACTATTAAACAAAGCACAGTTTTGAAAATAAGACATTCTGTATAACCACACTTAAGAAAACATACTTTAACAAATGTTTTCCTTAACCACTGTGTGGTCTGTTGGCACACAATTCCCCAGAGAGCCACATAGATGGCACAGACGAACCTTGGCTCTTGGATTTGCTGATTCACAGCTGCTGGCACAAAATAACATTGCACAGACCAATTCTTAACCAACTTCTTACTCCTCAGGTCCTTCAGGGCATGCAATGTGCCATATTTCCTCACATACGATTTTAGATACCACCCACCCATACAAGGTCTGCAGCCCCCCTTCTGAGTTTACTACTCTTGTGGTAGGGACAAGGAGAGAGATGCTGTCAGGCAGATCCCAACTGCCCCTGCCCCAGGCTACCACTGTGCAATAGCTTGAACGTGTCTCTGGCTGCTGGCTGGAGCACAGTGTGCATGTCCCACTCCACAGACCCTGCAATAGCGTCTCGCGATGAGGCAGGGAAGACAGATGAGGATAATATGCTCTTAAGCCACTTCAACAGCAAGGGCAGGGAAGACAGATGAGGATAATATGCTCTTAAGCCACTTCAACAGCAAGGGCCTGCATGCAAGCCACAGGGTATTTTCTGAACCCCCTTGGGGGTTTGCTTTTGATGGGCCAAAAGTAGAAAAAGGATTGTTCAGTTGTTCTGTAAATAATAATACAACCTCTTTACTGCAAGATCAGAACTCAGCACCAGAACTCACCACCTTTGCTTTTTCTCTCTTATCTCCTAAGTTTATACTACTGCAGAGTGGAGATGATGCAACTAATCCCCAAGAAAACATATTGTATCAGGAAAAATCATATGACAAGAACTAACTGCAAGTTAACAGCCTGTTTGCAAGCTTGACATGCAAAGCATCCAGCCCACTGGCTCCTCTCTGTCCTAATGGAAATTAATCTATAAGTATTTATTTTCACATTCCAAGTTGGAGCACACACAACCCTATCCTAGACCTTGATTCCAAAATCTCAACAGCTTCATGATCATCATCAGGCTGTATGCTTTATCAATTCTGGAGGCTGTTGCCTTCACTCTGCTTGTCCCACACAGCTACCAGATAAACAGGTTGAGACAGACCCTTCTACAGATGGCCTTGGCAGCAAGCAGGGGAAGCCCCATCTCTCTCTACAAGGCTTTTCATAGTTATAATCTTCACTGCCAAAAGCCCCTACAGTAGACACACCAGCCTCCAGCAGGCAAGCCACCCTAGAAAACTGCATGCTGCAGCCAGAAGTGTCCCAGGCTGTGTGCCAGGAGTGCTGTTATGGCACAAGTCCTTGTGGTACCAACCCTCTGCTGTCTCCCCAGCCAGGTCTTTCCATTTCTGATTCTTCTCACCATCTTCCCCCTTTTATCTTGCTCAGCTTCGCACCTTCCCTTTCAAAGAAAGAACGATGTTTAATTCATTTAATTTACTATCCCCAAAAGAAGAAATCCACTTTACTGATTTTAGTAAACTTTTCACTCTCAATCTCTCAATGGGATTTTTCATGCACACACACACACGCATGCACTCGTGCAAATTTTTCCATCATTCTTGGAGCAAAAACTTTGCAATCCCCTACTGAGTAGATTAACTGTCCTTTGATTTCTGAGAGAAAGGTGAGAAGTGCTAACCCCAAGGGAAGATCAGGACTTGGATATGAAATGCACAAGCTCAAAACTTTTAAAACTTATCTGAAAAAACCAGCAATCTTTGTGCATATAGCATTCTTAGGAAGAGAAGTATTCTTTGGAAGAGGAAAAGTATTATTTGGAAGAGAGGAGATTTGTGTGTACAAAGTGTAAACTATCCGCATCAACTAGCTTGGAGATTAAGAAGAACCACGTCAGCTGGGGAAGGGAAAAAGTAAGTGTGGATTCCTATCATCTTATGGTTTCTCAGACATTTTTTGAGGCTTTACTCATCCACACTGTGAAATGAGCTCCCCTGTATGGTACATGGAAAAGGAAGGATGCTCCTATCTTTAAGGAAGAGTGTCCAGCAGTCAGATTGCTTCCCTTATGGCCTTGGGCAAGTCACCTGGTTTCTCCATGCAATTTCTGATAAATCCTTTGAAGTGGATTGGGTACTTTTTTCACACAGCCATTTCAATAGCCTCAATATGCATGCAATGAGAATCCTACCGTTTAGTTGGGTGCTTACATCGTTAATCCTTACTTACTGTCTACAAAATGTGCAGGTTGTGCACAGTGCTAAGCATTTGCAACTCCTCCTGACCCCAGCTCAGCACTTCCAAAATAGGCCTTATACACAGTTAGAAAATTCTGACATCATACTAAAAGTTCAAAAGCAACATGAAAGGCTAATTAGCACTTTAGAAGTGACTTCAAAGCTTGTGTGTCATAGAAAGCCAGGACAACAAAAGATTGGTTTTCACCAAATTTTGCTAAGAATCAAAAGCAAAGCAGAATCAAAGTAGCAGGGCAGGAAGAGCTAAAATGCTGCTCTGTGTCGATGTGCTCCCTCACCACCACCTGCACCAGTGGCGGTGGTAAATGGATGCATCTGGTCATGACGGCTGCATCCTGCTCAAAGTGGATTCAGGGGAGACAGATAACAACAGAGTGGCCAAGAGCTAAGGTGAGCAAAGCACCCACCTAATCACAGTGCTGGTCTATGTCCAACTCAAACCAAATTTGGAAGAAACTAGCACCTGTGGTTAGAATGCAAATATGACTATGAATCAGTCATAGAGTCATAGAATCATCTTGGTTGGAAAAGACCTTTAAGATCATTGAGTCCAGCCATAAACCTAACACTGAGAAATCCACGAATAAACCATATCCCTAAGCTCCACATCTACACATCTTTTAAATGCCTCCAGGGATGGTGACTCCACCACTTTCCTGGGCAGCCTGTTCTACCTTCTGCTTGGCTACCCTTTCAGTGAAGATATTTTTCCTAATATCCAGTCCTATCTAAACTTTTCCTGGTGCAACTTGAGGCTATTTCTTTTTGTCCTATCATTTGTTACATGGGAGAAGAGACTGATCCCCACCTCTCTACAACCTCCTCTCAGGTGGTAGCAGAAAGTGGTAAAGCCTCCCCTGAGGTTCCTTTTCTCCAGGATAAACAACTCTAGTTTCTTCAGCTGTTCCTCATAAGACTTGTGCTCTTACCCCCATAGCCCATTGAGCTCTCCTGCAGAGCAGTGGGCTGCCTACCAGGATTCCCCCTTGAGCAGGGATGCCTCTCAAGGTTATTCTTGAGGTTGAGTCTCCTTGCTGTAGATTGTCAGTAAGTGATCAATACTACGCTAAACTTTGAAAATCTTAGATAAGTGATATAAAGTATTGATTACATGTATATAATCCTTGACCAGATGTATACAAACCATTGACCAGATCTGAGATTAGGATTGGTTCTAGCCACACTTAGACTCCTCTCTGAGAAGGAGTTTAGAAAGCAAAGGGGATCCTTTCTGAACCTCATAACTCAACAGGAGGCTCTCCCTGACAGGTTTGCCTGACCCTGTCCTCTAGGCAGTAAATAATCAAGTGTACATTAGCATCAAATTTTGTTAAATCACTGTTGCATTTAATATCAAACTTTGTTAAATCACTGTTTTATATCAATAAACTTAGTGCTACTTCTCTCTTATAAGAGAAGTGCATCACTCCATCTGTGACATGGTCCCAAGACTCAAGTTAGTTATGCTGCAGAGCACTGAACTGCACCAAATGCTGGCATCAACACTGGGACAAAGTAAAAATCCGTCTTGTTTAGTAGCCCATTTTGAACAACGTTAGTGATAGATGCTTAAAAAACGGGGCAATTACAGAGTGATCTCTCTTGGTCTGGGCTAGCCTAAGGTCTCTAAACAAAGGGTGATCTCTTTCAGGACTCCTAACTGTCTGAAACACTTTTGTAAACCTGAATTTATTTCATGAATAATTTAACTGATTCTGAAATTCTTAGAGGCTTTGGGAAGCCTTTACAGGATGCATTTTCTTGGTACTCTTAATGAGGATATCAAAATGAGAAGCAGAGGCATAGCAGTACAGTAAGAGCTGACACAGCTGGAGACCAGGCTTGCAGGGTGATGAGGGCTATTGAAAAGGCACCAGTTAAGGGCAAGTTCATTCAAAAAAAAAAAAAAAAAAAAAAAGACTCCGTTGTTATATCTGGAAAACATTTGCCTTCTTTCTGTTGTTGAAAATAATGTTCAGGTTTTTTGTGGGAGGGGTTATCTGATGCTTAAAAGTCTCTTCAATTTCAAAATGAGACTTTTTTTCCTCAGCAAGACAGAGAAAATTGTGTATGATTAAGTCTCATTGCAAAAACAAAAGCCTTTTCCATTTAAAGGAAAAGTTCAGGTGTAACAACTGAATTGCATAACAAAATAAAAGTGTTGAGAAAATTGCCCTTTTCCAAAAATCTCTTGGAAAACCTGGTATTTAAAATACAACAGTGAAAGAAAATAAGACAACAAAGACTGAAGAGACACAAAACAGGCTATCAGACTTCTCTGGCACTGTGTGTGTTCTTGTATGAAGGCATCTTTTAATAACCACTTTCCATTTTTGGCTTGCATGCGTAAAGCTTAAAAACATTTTATGATTGTGTAGATCACTTTTGAATGGAGTGTTGACCAATCTATAACTCTAAGACTGATAAGTTTATTTCTAAAGTCAGGATGTCTGGGTACAATGGGTTCCATGCTGAGGTCTCCTGTACTTATTAGATTACTATGGAGAAATGTAGTTTTCTTCATATCTGCATTCAGTGGCCAAAATTTTGTCCTTATTTATAGTTTAAGTTAAGTAAATCTTCTTAAGCTCACAGCTATGTAATTTCCAGCATCAATTTGATAAAATATGTATACTACAGGTCTTCTAAGCCCTATATCTTTCATTTACTAAAAACATACTGTCTTTCTAACCTGAAGAATATGTGTTTTTAAATTCCAAAACTACATTTTTCAAAAGCTGTTGACTTTTTCATTTATTCGTAAAAGTTTGATAGCAACGTGTATATTCACAATGTATTACTGTGATTTAATAGTATTTTGCAATTTAAAAAGTAATCCAGCAAGAACTTGCTTAATCTTTTCAGTTTGCAAATGTTCTGTTTTAATGAAGAGTTTGTTGGCATTTTAAAGAAAAAGAATTTTGTACAGTTTTAGCTCTCTGCACGAAGTCCACATAACCAACTGCTATTTTGCAGAAAGTGATCTGCTGAGCTCTAATTTATTGACACATTCTCTACGTAGAAATAAGGCCTATAAATTCAGATAACTATCCAGGTTTGCTTCAGTGCTTACCAGCCATCTCTAACCACGTTCTATGGTAGATTTCCCATGAAAGTAAGCATAGGTTTACACTACATAGTTATCATGGGCAACTGGCACGGAGGTACTGGAGGTTCCCCAGATGCCAGCACAGGGAAGGCTGTGTCTTCTGTTCCTGGGATAATCTTTGTGTTGGAGAACACACCACCAGGCATAATTTTTATTCAGATAGTCAAAGCGTCATATTTTTTTTTTAGCCAGTTGTGAGAAAGCAAATCTGTTATCTGGAGGGGATTTAGGAGATGAACATCAGAGGATAAAGCCAGTGATATTATCCTCACTCACCCAGGACAGCAGGCACATTAAAGTCTGGTCACAGGCAGGGCTTCCCCATTACTTCTGACTAAGAAAATACACTTGCTTCACACACAGACCATACATGGAGAGTTTAATCAAAACCACCATGTAGATATAGCCTGAGAGGGAACAACTGTTGAAAAATATTTGTACCTATGAAATAAGAGCATTTGTTCAAAGCAGACTACTTCCATTTTTTGCAGATTAAGTTATCTCAAATTCTATTGCAAACCTTCTTGACCCTTTGCTTCCCCTAGATGATGAAATATTATAGGACTTAAGTGAGCACGTACAGCTAATCTGCTTTGGAAAGATGTGGTATTACCTTGGGAATTATGAGAGACGTCTAGCCCATTTGGTTCCTAAAATATTTAAGGTAGATTATGAATAATATTTCCTAGTAGTCAGTTGAAATACATCAGCCATCATTTGGATTTCTTGAAACAGAAAACAGATGAAAGCTCTCTGGTTCAAAATTGTTTACAAAATCAATTTATCTGAAAAATACATATCTTGTTGAGCAAAAGCATGAAGAAGAAAATTTGCTACAGTCCTAATTATCATCAGTCAAATGCAGATGTCTTTTGCTCTTCGCTGTAGTCTAAATACTGAAGAGATGGATAATCATAGCTGTGGAGCACTCTCTACACTATCATATCAATAGATATTATGTAAATATAAAAAAATGTATTTCAGTTTTTCCATTCTATGTATTATGACATATACAATAGGATGAAACATAGAAACACAGTGTATAGAAATCACCATACATGGAGGAAGTCATGGCACCAAGCCTGACAATATTCAAAAAGCATCTGGACAACATCCTCAGACACATGGTCTGAATCTTGCGATTGTCCTATGCTAGGTCAAGAGTTGGACTCAATGATCCTTCTGGGTCCCTTCCAACTCACAACATTCTATGATTCTATTATGTCCTCTACAGAAAACTCAAGATAACAGGTACTCTGCCTGCTCAAATCAGTGTGTGTTTGTTTTTCAAAGTTACATAAAAAGAGCAGAATCATTTGCCCTTCAAGTTGAACCAACCAACACATAGTCATCAGGCAGCATGGATGAGAGCTATGGAACAACTCTGTGTTGGGTGACAATTATTTTGTCTAGTCACCTAAAATGTAGGTCTCCAGTCTAAAAGGGTTACCTAGGTTTCCTCCACAGTTAGTGAAAAGGACCTCCAAAGGCAAGTTCAGTCTATGTATCTTAAGAGGAACTAATTAACTTACAGAGTCAGCTTTGTGTACTGGCAACTAAAGGAACCTAAGATGATCTGCATAGGCTAAAATCCTAACTTCTAGTTGATTCCTGCTTGTTGTGCCTTCATCTTTGCAATTCTGTTGCTGCTTGATTCCTCCAGAATCACAGGGCACACACATCCTTCTGGAGTACATGAAGCCTACCAGGCATTGGTTTACACTTTGTTAGTACATTCAGGCATGCTGTGCACAAGCCACGCATGCTATATAAAGATCTCCCAGCTCTAATATCTGCACAGAATGGATTTCAGAGGCTTTGGACTCCATGCTACTTCTGCAGCAGTGGAGACACTCATATTAGCTTCATCTGTTGGAGAACAAGCTCAGATGAGAAGGAAAGCCTGAGACTTATCCTACCCCCAAACAAAGGGGAACATCTGGCCTACAAAAG
Organism: Antrostomus carolinensis; assembly: GCF_000700745.2. Taxonomy (NCBI): domain Eukaryota; kingdom Metazoa; phylum Chordata; class Aves; order Caprimulgiformes; family Caprimulgidae; genus Antrostomus; species Antrostomus carolinensis. The sequence continues at coordinate 74,730 of NW_010318243.1, forward strand.
TATGCATTGCATTTTTAGAACTACTTCATAAAATTTACTTTAAAGTAATAGGATTATAAGGATACTTCGAAGAACTTATTCACCTGTCCATCACAATCCTTCTAAGTATATTACCTCACGTTGCAGGGATTGGAGGAGTACATATGATTTATGTAAGGCTGAAAGTTTGAAAAACATCAAAGTGACATAAACCTTTTCTTTTGCAGACATATACTATTGATTCTGTAAGGGTGGAAAACACAGAACATTAATGTGAGACATCAGTGGTTAAAAAACTAGGTTCTGCTTTTGAAAGTTCCGAATGAGAAAGTGATTATTCAGACATCATCTTTAAATGAGAAATTAATGTATCCCAAAACAGATGGTTCGCAGTTAATGTTTCCTGTTTCTAAAATAATTTATTCTGTATCACAAAACAACAACTTTCAACAGCTGCTGAAAACAAATACTAATTATAGCAGGAAGATAGAGCCATTCACTGCCCCAAAATCATTAATAAGTCAACGTGCACATTCAGAGATGACAGCAACAGTCACAATAAATGGTACTCTGTTTTGTGTATGTGTTTTTAAACTAAACAGACTTTACCATCTGTGGTTAATTATTCTGGGATCACTGCCATTATTTTATTCAAGATTTGCTATCTGGTTTTAATAAATTAATGAGGTGTTGGAAAAATCTTTATGTGAATAGAAAGAATGCATCACCACTGCTTATACAGCAATCTAATATTCTATCAGCCACCACTGCTCTTCTCAGAAGATATCATAGATTACTACTAATACACTGTGTGCTTAATTACCTTACTAACCCTCCTCTAGAAAACCATAAAAACTTATGTAACTAAAAGCTTATGCTCCCCATTTCAGCTTTCCTAGACTACTATGGCTGAAGTCCTCCATACTGTTTCAGACAATATTTCTGGATTTTTTCAGCAAAAACAGTTACATTTATTGGAGAAGGAAGTCAGTGGAAAAAGAAATCACTTTAAATCTCTGAAACCTTCTTAGAATACATCTAGGATCAGAGCCAAATATGAGACAGGGACAAGAAAGGAAGTATCAACCTTAGTCTTTTAAAATGTCTTTCCAGTTCCCATAAAAATCTGTTCGTACTAGGGCAACTTACACAGCTTGCTGCATGTGCTTTGGCTGCTCAGAGCTCCAGCTGGTGCCCCTGGAGCAGCTGAGCCTCTCTGCACCCTTCAACACCTGGGCATTGGGCCCATTGCTTGGGCTGGCCAAAGAGTTGGGCTCTGAAGGACACAGGGGGTGGCAGGCACTGAGCACTGCACACAGAAGTCACCAATGGACCATCTTGCTGATCCTCACGTGGCCTGGAAGAAGCAGAGTTTGGACCACCCAATAAGAGAGCCCCATCAGATGAAAGGCAGGAGATCTGACTAGGATGGAGACTCTGCCCTGCTTTGCCAGAGTTCTTCCTTGGCTTGCTTGTCAGGCACCTCCAAAAGCAATGTGAATAAAGCTGTTCCTGGAAAAAAGGAGCTTCATATGTTCTTCAGCTTCAGTGAGGCTTCAGAGCAGCTTAGCTGTCAGTACTGGAGAAGGCAGAGAGCCCAGCCCAGAAGCAGTATACATCATCTTGTAGTTAGAGATGATGTTGTAGTACATATGCTAAGTAAGGCTGCTCAAAACACTGTGATTTTGGCATTCCTTACATTACAAATACTTAACCTTGAAACCCTAATATCTCCTTTTCTACATAGTTTTTGTGTCAGTGCACTATTATATATAAATAAAACAGAAAACCAGTCAATCCATGAATATTTAAGCAGTAATGGCTGAGGTCAATGG